>NW_015390976.1:22352-25858 GCF_001527695.2 Protobothrops mucrosquamatus | reverse complement strand
ATAACAGCTTTGTGAATACAACCACCTTGTTTTAATAGTTTTGTTTACCACATTGTGTTGAACTCAGCGGACATTTTGCTACTCGCTAAATATCTGAGCTGTTAAAAAGCTTACAAACATTCAAATACATTTGCAAACATTTCATCAATTCAATTGCAGCCCGAATAGCTCAGCCAGAGCCAGGAAGTTGACATCTTGAAATGAACAAAGAGCCATGTGGCAACATTTCGCAATTCACAGCATCGTTTCAGACTGCGGAGAAAACATAGGACAAACAATGATCAATTCAACACTGCAGAAGGACATTAAAGTGACAGACCTGCAATGACAAAAAAACATCTACTTTTGTTCCTGGATGAGGACAACCCAGGAGACCAAGGTCTATCCTGGTGGGTGACTTCAAGCTGGAGTGTGACTCTGACTAACCAGAATTGACCTTGACTTTCTTCTTGGGATCAGTTGTCCCCCAGCTCAAACTAATATGGGTTTTATTTAGGTGGTGGGATCAAATAAAATGTACCAATAAAGGAGTATATTTGTAGCCCAGGGTTGAAATGTATTTGTAGCTCTGGCTTGGGAATTCTGGGGGATGAAGTCCACACATCTTAAAGTTACTAAGATTGAGAAACATTGCTTTGAGAGGGTCCTTGGTGCTCTCTGAACTTGCTTGTTTTCTTGCAGATGTTTCATTACCTAACTAGGTAACATCATCAGTGCTAGTAAGGAGTCTCGTTTGCTGACAGCAAGCTCAGAGAACATCAAGGACCCCTCAAAATAAAATCTTTTGGTTTGACAAGGGGGAGGGAGGTAGAGGGAGTTTCCAACATGACCATAATGGAGTCCGTCCATTATGTTCCTAAGTCATGGTGGTCGTAAAACAGGTCACCAATGTGACCAACCCAATTTTACAACTTTTTTTTGAGGCAGCCAATTGTTCACCCTGGGCTGGTTTTGCTGAAAACTGCAAGTAAACGCTGGTTTTCAACAAAAACATCACAAAATGTGATCGTGACTATGGAGATTCTCAGTCATCTAGGTCATGGTTATTCTAAAATGGCTTTTTCAGGAGGCAACTGGACTTTCTTGTTTTTATTTGAAGACGTTTTGCTTCTCATCCAAGAAACTTCTTCAGCTCTCATCAGATGGTGGGGAATTGAAGGATTTTTATTCCTTGCAGACAGCTGGTCATTTGCATTCTTCCAAGTAGCCTCAACGACTCTCTAAAAGAATGTAAATGACCAGCTGTCTGTAAGGAGTATAAATCCTTCCATTCCCCACCATCCAGTCAGAGCAGAAGAAGCTTCTTGGATGAGAAGCAAAACATCTTCAAAGAAAAACCAGAAAGTCCAATTGCCTCCTGAAAAAGCACCTTTAGGAAAACACGGTCATGTGGCTGCAGGAAGCTGCAAACAGCCATAAGTGCTATGGAGAGGTGGGGGTGGGGGGTGGGGAAGATGGACAGGCCTTAGTATTTTGGAAGCTGGTTGTAAGTACCTCTGAGGAGGTCCGTTGTAACTTCAAACGGTTGCTCAGCAACTGGTCATAAGTGGAGGTCTACCTATAGAAAAAGATGAGAAGGCAGAAATGACCAAAATCAACCAAGTTAAGGAGATTGAGAAGCCTTTTTTGACTCTACAGACATCAGAAACTGAACTTGATTCGGTACCCTCAAATTTATTTAACTGCAATTCACAGGAGACCAGAAAAGGAGCAGCAGCCAACACCACACTCGTCTGTTACTTCTTAAGGCTTCCAAAATGAGCTCTTCAACAATCTAGGGACAGCTCTCCCCCTCCCAGGAGAGGCTACAGGAATCCCTGATGGTGGGAGAGAAACTCCTCTCCTTCTCCAGTGCCAGCATTCAGTTCAAACCTGGTCAGAACTGGCAGGTGTTTTGCTGCAAAAGGGAGAAAAACAGGGAAGTTCCCATCTAGTTGTATAATGGGAAGCTTCTGCTCTCTGTTGATGGGTCACTTCCCTGAGGAGATGAATTCCTGGATATGTTCTTCATCTCTCTTCTAGACTTCTCTTTTTCTCTTCTCCTCCATCCCTGAGTACCACCACCATGATGGATTTTCCCTCCAGCCCAGCCATCTGCCCCCTTCTCCTTCCAGATCTCCTTGTCCCTCACCCCATCCTTTCTCAGGGAGAACCTCCATTTCTGGGGTCAAAGTTGCTCCAGGCTCCTTCCCTCATCTCTCCTACTTCAAAGCTGAGGGTCCAAAAAGACAGAATTGGAACCAGGTAGTCACAGCAGAGAAGCTGATTGGAGGGGCGCAAGTGTATAACCAGCTTGGTCTAGTAGTGAAGGGACCAGGTTAGACACTAGGAGACAGTGAGTTCTATAGTCCCGCCTTACATACGAAAACAGGCTGGATGAATTTCAGCCGATCACCAGGAAATGGTGAATTCTAGTCCCGCCTTAGGCATGAGGGACTAGTAACTCTCTCTTTCAACCCACCCCACCTCACAGGATTGTTGTTGTGGAGAAAACAGGAGGAGGAAGAGTACTATGTCTGTTCCCCACAATGAGTTACTTATAAATAAATACAAAGTAATTGTCAAGTTTCGAAGCATGATTTTGCAGGTGTGATAATTATTGCTTTTCAGCTGCCAATGAACTCTGGGGAGGGGGGGAGGACAGAAAGGAAGGGTTTGGAATGCAGACATCAAAGATTCAGAAGCCAGACCATGAGACTCAAGGACATTGCACCAGGTGTTTGACCAGACCCAGAGACACTTTCTCATAACAATATTTTTCTACTTGATTGGGCAATGTGACCTGACCGAGAGGGAGGAGGGAGAATTCCATGCTTTTACTATATGGGTTTGGGAGGGATATTGCCAGAGCTGGTTTTGCTTTCATGTGTGCCAAAATGATGTACTCGATAAAGTTTTACATTAAGAGATTGGAATTTCTCGAAGGTGTTTGCTTGGTTGGGTTCGTCAGTCGGAACCTTGACAGTAATAAAATAAAATAATAAAGATGGGATACAAATCTAAACGGACAAACCTACCTGAAGGGCTCCAGGCAGCCTATAATATTTTTATAGCAGGCTGAGAAAATTTTGAACCTGGACTGTTCCCCAATCCTACCCGCCCGTTATTCTCACTGACATCTTTGCTTGCATTTGCTCTCAGATACATTTCACAACCTGGACTTTGATTCTCGCATGCAAAACACAAAAATATTTGGTAATAATTCTACTCACGAGAAGGGTCATTCCTGGGATCATCCTCTCCTTTCCTGAATCCTAGATTGCAGAAAGAGAGAGCAAAAAGAGGAGATGTTAGGAGAAAAGCCCAAGGGAAGCCGGTCAATGATGGGAAGGCGTAAGCTTTAATGACCTCACTTCAAAAGATGCATATTGCAAAAGCTGGTGCCTTTTAACAAAATGTGTTAATCTGAAAAAGGGTTTCCAAGGTCTGGGGGGGGAAATAGGACTTTAATGTTCTCCAAAAAGAAGACAGATGGGAAGGCCTGGAAAAAACCCAGAAAAATTGGG
>NW_015390976.1:16507-21780 GCF_001527695.2 Protobothrops mucrosquamatus | reverse complement strand
CTTCAGTTCTGATCAGATGGTGGGGAATGGAAGGATTTTTATTCCTTGCAGAAAGCTGGTCATTTGCATTCTTCCAAGTGGCCTCAACGACTCTCTAAAAGAAGGCAAATGACCAGCTGTTTGCAAGGAGTATAAATCCTTCCATTCCCCCACCATCCAGTCAGAGCTGAAGAAAATTCTTGGATGAGAAGCAAAATGTCTTCAAATAAAAACAAGAATGTCCAGTTGCCTCATGAAAAAGCACCTTTAGGAAAACGGGGTCATGTTGCTGCAGGAAGCTGCAAACAGCCATAAGTCCTATGAAGAGGTGGGGGGTGGGGGTGGGGAAGATGGGCAGCCCTTAGTATTTTGGAAGCTGGTTGTAAGTACCTCTGAGGAGGTCCGTTGTAACTTCAAACGGTTGCTCAGCAACTGGTCATAAGTGGAGGTCGACCTATAGAAAAAGATGAGAAGGCAGAAATGAACCAAAATCAGCCAAGTTAAGAAGATTGAGAAGCCTTTTTTTGACTCTACAGTCATCAGGAACTGAACTTGATTTGGTGCCCTCAAATTCATTTAATTGCAATTCACAGGAGACCGGAAAAGGAGCAGCAGCCAACACCACACTCATCTGTTACTTCTCAAGGCTTCCAAAATGAGCTCTTCAACAATCTGGGGACAGCTCTCCCCCTCCCAGAAGATGCTGCAGGAATCCCTGATTGTGGGAGAGAAACTCCTCTCCTTCTCCAGTGGCAGCATTCAGTTCAAACCTGGTCAGAACTGGCAGGTGTTTTTCTGCAAAAGGGAGAAAAACAGGGAAGTTCCCATCTAGTTGTATAATGGGAAGCTTCTGCTCCCTCTTGATGGGTCACCTCCCTGAGGAGATGAATTCCTGGATATGTTCTTCATCTCTCTTCTAGACTTCTCTTTTTCTCTTCTCCTCCATCCGAGTACCACCACCATGAAGGATTTTCCCTCCAGCCCAGCCATCTCCCCCCCTTCTCCTTCCAGATCTCCTTGTCCCTCACCCCATCCTTTCTCAGGGAGAACCTCCATTTCTGGGGTCAAAGTTGCTCCCGGCTCCTTCCCTCATCTCTCCTACTTCAAAGCTGAGGGTCCAGACAGAATTGGAGCCAAGTAGTCACAGCAGAGAAGCTGATTGGAGGGGCGCCAGTGCATAACCAGCTTGGTCCAGTGGTGAAGACACCAGGTTAGACACTAGGAGACAGTGAGTTCTAGTCCCGTCTTACATATGAAAGCAGGCTGGATGAATTTCAGCCAATCACCAGGAAATGGTGAATTCTAGTCCTGACTTAGGCATGAAAGCCTGCTGGGACTAGTCACTCTCTCTTTCAACCCATTCCACCTCACAGGATTGTTGTTGTGGAGAAAATAGGAGGAAGAAGAGTACTATGTCTGTTCCCCACAATGAGTTACTTATAAATAAATACAAAGTAATTGTCAAGTTTCAAAGCATGAGTTTGCAGGTGTGATAACTATTGCTTTTCAGCTGCCAATGAACTCTGGGGAGTGGGGAGGAGAGAAAGGAAGGGTTTGGAATGCAGACATCAAAGATTCGGAAGCCAGACTGTGAGACTCAAGGACATTGCACCAGGTGTTTGACCAGACCCAGAGACACTTTCTCATAACAATATTTTTCTACTTGATTGGGCAACGTGACCTGACCCAGAGGGAGAATTCCATGCTTTTACTATATGGGTTTGGGAGGGATATTGCCAGAGCTGGTTTTGCTTTCATGTGTGCCGAAATGATGTACTCAATAAAGATTTACATTAAGAGATTGGAATTTCTCGAAGGTGTTTGCTTGGTTGGGTTCGTCAGTCGGAACCTTGACAGTAATAAAATAAAATAATAAAGATGGGTTACAAATCTAAACAGACAAACCTACCTGAAAGGCTCCAGGCAGCCCATAATATTTTTATAGCAGGCTGAGAAAATTTTGAACCTGGACTGTTCCCCAATCCTACCCGCCCGTTATTCTCACTGACATCTTTGCTTGCATTTGCTCTCAGATACAGTTCACAACCTGGACTTTGATTCTCGCATGCAAAACACAAAAAAAATTGGTAATAATTCTACTCACAAGAAGGGTCATTCCTGGGATCATCCTCTCCTTTCCTGAATCCTAGATTGCAGAAAGAGAGAGCAAAAAGAGGAGATGTTAGGAGAAAAGCCTATTAAAGGGTCGCAGTATTAGGAAGGTTGAGAACCACTGTGTTAGGAGAAAAGCCTAGAGGAAGCCAGTCAATGATGGGAAGGCGTAAGCTTTAATGACCTCACTTCAAAAGATGCATATTGCAAAAGCTAGTGCCTTTTAACAAAATGTGTTAATCTGAAAAAGGGTTTCCAAGGTCTGGGGGAAAAAATAGGACTTTAATGTTCTCCAAAAAGAAGACAGATGGGAAGGCCTGGAAAAAAACCAGAAAAATTGGGGGAAAACAGTTTGTTCAGTTTTTTTCCAAATGGTTTTGGAATAAAAAGGAAAAAAAACAGGAACCCCCCCCCCCCCGTTTTTTCCCCATTTTTATATGGGTTTTTTTTCCCCAGGCCTTCCCATCTCTACTTGGGACTAACCAAATCTCAGGGAGGGGAGATTAAATGCCCTGTTTCCAAAAGGAGGAGCAGGAACAGAGACGGTACCCTTTCTGGATCCAACCAAAAGACATTGCCGACGCATCAGGAATCAAAGCATGCCAACCTCACATGGCAACAGATCTTCCAAATATGATCAAATCAGTCCCTGTCTTAGGACAGAGAATCCCAGGATCCTGGCTTTGATACAAATGGATCGTGTTAAGATATTTAAATTTAATAGCTGAGCAGTGGGGTTGTGCAGTGATCCAAAACACACAAGGGTTGTTGTCAACATCCAGCTTGAGGATCCAAATAAATCATCAGGTTCATTCTGTTTCTGAAAATCCTACTCTTTATTGAATACACGGCATGGTAATGTCAAAGCAAAATTAACTTTGAGGTTCTCAGACATCAGTTCATAGAATTAAACAAATAAAACAAATATACAGACAGATATGGATTAGGGGTTTTAATTCTTAATCCATGTCTATATGCATGTATATTTGTTTTTATGTATTTCCAGGTTCATTCTTCTTTTGAGGAGGCGATATGTCAAGAATGAAACTTTGGCAGCTACGTGCCTGTTCATTTCGACTTGCCATTTCTTCAGGCGTCATGTTTATTTGTTTTTAACTATATATCAATAGGTTGGAGAGTGCTGGCTCCTGCCTGAGGCAAATTGCACTGTGATTGATTGCTGTGGGTGTGGCGGAGGGGGAGTGTCCCTTTTTCTCGCCTTTTTTCTTCTGTGTGCCTTTTGGCCTCTGCGATTTACCTCACGATGCTCCTGTTTGCCTGACTATCTAGTCTGCTGTATATAGAGATGTTAAATATATTTATTTATATAAACCTACAAGTTCATGTCAGCGTCTCTGACTTTATTTGGACAGCTGCTGGGCAATTCCCTGACAGGATCACGTGATTATCAATGATCAATGGATCTGCAAAATTTCTACACGCAGACAGTAAGATTTCTACACAAAATTTCTACACGTAGACTGCAAGATTTCTACACAATTTCTACATGTACACGTACCTTGGAAGAGTTCTGCACGTAGGCTATAGGATTTCCACACTGAGCTATAGGATTTCATGATAAAGTACATATAAGGGAATACTTGAAGCAAAATAGTAAGGGGCAGGGATAATGTATTTTGTTTAGGCGGCTCTGATAAGATTGTAACCTCAGAGGAGGGGCCAAGGCATCGGGATAGAATGTATATAATGTGTATCTTTGTTGTGACTTAGGTGTGGCTCAAATGTTTATTTGGAGTCCACCACGCTTTGCAAACCGTTGTATCCAATAAATCTCTGTCTAATTTCAACTTGCTGTTTGGTGTTATTCAGTGGGCTAGAATTTCTACCAACAGTTCTGGCGTCCAACTTTGGGGCTCGAGACCGGGATCGTTTGTCTGCACCAGATCCGGAAGGTGACTTGGAAGGCATGCCCTGTCGATTTCGACAGTCTATGTCATCTTGTTGGTAAAGGAGCAGCAACGCTTTCCTCAGCGAACCCATAGAGTTGATGTTGGACAGAGATAAGAATTGAACTGGTGTGTGTGTTGCTGGCTTCCGGGAACTGGGCAACTCCGTGCACGGACCTAGGTAAGTGTTCTGGGGTGGCCAGTGTACACTGCCTAGGCAGTCGGTGGGAAGGCTGGGTAGGCTTGTGTGAATTTGAGACAGTGTGTGTGTGACGTCCCAAGTATCCGCTTAGCGGATAGCAAGATGGAGCGAAAGTGGACCGCTGATAACTCTAGATTCACGCGAGTGCATATCTAGAGGGATCAGGGGGAAGCGAATTGAGGAATATACGTGAAGTCTCAATTAGAATACACAGCACGGTAAACCAGTATGGGCAACACAGGGAGTAGTCCATTAGGGATTTTGTTGAGTAATTGGGGAAAACCTCCGTATAATGAAATAATTAGTAAAATAAACATAACCAAGGAAGATATGGTTAATTTGTGTTGTTTTGTCTGGTGGGAAGATGAAAAAGTAGAGTGGCCTAGATTAGGAAGAAATGACTATTTTGCTTGTCAGAATTTATATGAGTATGTGTCAAGGAAAACATGTAGATCATTAGTCAATGAGTTAGACTATGCTTTAATCTGGAACCCAGGTAAATGGGTCACCTTGACTATGAGGGGCCCTAGCCCTCATAAAGTAACTTCAATATATTTACAAGAAGAAGAGAAGAATGAAATAGAGGAAGAAGATGATGAAAAATCCATGAAATATTTACCCCCACCTTATAATCCTAATCCACCACAACCAACAAATGTACAAATACCTATGCCACCACCCCTACCAGCTCCTGTAACACAAGCCCAGGGAGCTGTGAGAGGTGGACCCTATAAGGTATTAGTAAAAGAATTGGAACAATTGAAGAAAGATATAAAGAATTTATATAAAGATATAAAGAATTTATATAAAGAATTTTCCCTTTAAAGATATAAAGAATTTTCCCACTACAGGCTTTTCCTTTAAGAGAAGTACCCAATGGAGTAGATGGCCAAGGACAGGCCCGTATCAGTTTTGTACATGAGCCTTTAAAGGCATCTGAATTACGTGCCTTTAAGAAAGAAATGAAAAGCATGATAGAAGATCCAATAGGGGTAGCAGAGCAACTGGATCTGTTGTTAGGAGCAAACATATACACATGGGATGAATTAGGAGTGATACAGAGCATGTTATTT
>NW_015390976.1:13880-16235 GCF_001527695.2 Protobothrops mucrosquamatus | reverse complement strand
TGACCCAGCAAATACTCTTCTGGTAAAAATACAATTTGTGGTAAAATCCTGGCCGGATATAAGTAAGAAACTACAAAAATTGGAGGAATGGACAGGGAAAAGTATAGATGACTTGTTAAAGGAGGCACAAAAGGTATATGTGCAAAGGGATGTAGAGAAATTTAGGCAACAGAATAAGATGATGGTTGCCACAATAAACTAAGTAATAAAACAAAAGAAAAGAATACAGAAGGAAAATGGATATTACCTGATGGATAGCAGGTGTTGAATAAAGCCATAACACAGTAATCCAAACACTCCATGAGGGTTTTAGAAGACGTGTTTCTGAAAGGTATGGCTACAGGAGAGTTTTCACTGTTGTGAAACAAATAACGGCCGGATGTCTCATTTTGCAAGAAAGTTAATAGGCACGCTCTAAGAGCAAAGGAAATTGGGAGAGGAAAGGAGCTCATTGGCTTTTGAACAGTTCCTTGAAATTATAATAATAATAATAATTTGTTTGTTAGGAGAAAGTATGAAATGAAATATTTGTATGTGAAAGTGTTTATTATACAAGCAGTTTGAGTGGAAGTGAATGTGTGGATATGCTGATCCTGTGTTTGTGTGTGTGTTTGTGTGAGTTTCTCCCCCATCCAAGACTGTGAAAGAAACAGTAAACTGCAGATTTTTTGTTGTTGTTGCTGTAAAAGTGAAATGGAAAATGCATGTGAAGAAGAAAAAACTATTTTGTTAGTGGTAAAATTGTTGTGTAATTTCTTCTTCTTTTCCTGTCTCTTTCCCCCCACCCCCAGCTGGCTGTGTTGCTTTAAGAGTGAGAGAGAGAGAGAGAGAGAGAGAGAAAAGAAAAGGGGGGTCTGATCTTTTTAACTTTTTTTCTGCTTAGAATTCTGGTTTGAGGAAGGTGAAGTGGATATGAAATTTAATACCCATTCTTGCAGTAAGAAATAGGGTTATTTTTTTAAATAAATGAAATATGAGAAGAACTGGAATACACCTATATAACCATTAACCAATAGAAATGACTTTGAATTGATTTGTTTAGATTTATAAATGATTTAACTTATTTAATGGAAATTGGTTTCCATTTGAATGGAATCTGATTAAATTGGAATTTGACAAAAATTATATTAAAACCAAAGAGTTGATACTAGAGTTTGATATAAAACTATTTCAGTAACTCAGAATATCTTATTAAGCTTGTTTATTTATTTATTTTGTGGAGTTGCTTTTTTTTTGTTATTTTATTTTTTTATGTTTTTATGTCTCTGTGCAGGACACACTGACAATAATAATAGTAATAGTAGTAATAATAATAATAATAATAATAATAATAATAATAATAATACCTAAAAGAATTGAAGGAATTGTAATTCAACCCTTGCTTAAAATGAAGGAGTTGAGAAAATTTTTTGGGGATTATAAATGAGCTATGTTGTTTTGAATAAAGATTTGTATGCAAACAAACTCAAGCAGAGTTTGGTGAGCGTTCCTTTGTTGGCTCTTTACTAAGTAATCTGTTTGTAAATACATATGGACAAAGGAATGGCTAGGGGAGGGATAATTGATACTTTATATATATGGTTGGTTATACAATAAGTATGATATGTAGACAAATACATAAAATGCTCTATAACATCTAATGGTGAGGCTGTTTCAATGCATTCAAGTTGATTTTAAATTACCTCAAGTGGGAAATTCCACAATATGAAACTCCAATGACTTGGATAAAATGTTTCCCTTTAGTATTGTTGCGAATAAGAACACAACCACAGAAAGGTTTAGGATTGTCTCCTTATGAATTGTTGTATGGTGTGTCATTTATGCCTGGAAACATCTCCATGGACTCTTTAGTAACAAGAGATAAAGTAATAAGACATTATGTGCATAAACTGTCGCAGTATCTTGATCATTGCAGGAAACAAGGCTTGTTGATCCAAACACCCCCTTTGGAATTTCCTGTCCACAAGTTTGAGGTGGGACAGTGGATCCTGATCCGAACGTGGAAGGAGGAGAAATTGCAACCTAAGTGGGAAGGACCATTCCAGGTGTTGCTGACCTCTGAAACTGCAGTTCGGACGAAAGAAAAAGGGTGGACTCATTATATGCGAGTGAAGGGACCAGTAGCTGAACCAAAAGGACAGTGGACCTGTGTTCCAGGTGATGACTCGTTTAAATTGATACTTTGTAAAATTCCTGTTTAAATGTATTGGTACTGTGACTGTAAATGCCATGTTGATTGTTGTAGTTGTTTCCATTGTATTGACTGTGTAAGATGTACTGGATGTGAAGAACATTTTGGATCATGTGATATAGTACTCATCGAGAAGAAATTGAAACCTTTTGAGGAATATACTG
>NW_015390976.1:7702-12329 GCF_001527695.2 Protobothrops mucrosquamatus | reverse complement strand
GATAAGATTGTAACCTCAGAGGAGGGGCCAAGGCGTCGGGATAGAATGTATATAATGTGTGTCTTTGTTGTGACTAGGTGTGGCTCAAATATTTATTTGGAGTCCACCACGCTTTGCAAACCGTTGTATCCAATAAATCTCTGTCTAATTTCAACTTGCTGTTTGGTGTTATTCAGTGGGCTAGAATTTCTACCAACAGCTCTTTTATGACTCGTGGACTTCAACTCCAAGAATTCCTGAGCCAGCCATGCTGAAGTCCACGAGTCATAAAAGAGCCAAGGTTGCCTAGCCCTGGGCTAGTGACAGCAGAGAAAACAAGGCGAGGTCTGAGGAAAAAACCGTACAAGCAGTATATTAAAAGCAACATTCAATACTTCTCCCGCCAGGATCCCAGAGTCCATTTGAATTCCAGCCAGTCCACAGATGGCATGTTTTGGTAACTGGCTTCTTAGGCAAGCCCTTTCAAGGTCTCTTTCGCTTTCGATTCTCTTTGGCTCCAAGTGCAAACCTTCTCCTGGGGGAAGGGCATAGTAAAGACAGTGCAAAGCATCCCCAAGGTATCCCCCCTCCCAATGGAGGACATAGATAGATAGATAGATAGATAGATAGATAGATAGATAGATAGATAGATAGATAGATAGATAGATAGATAGATAGATAGATAGATAGATAGATAGATAGATAGATAGATAGATAGATAGATAGATAGATAGAGATATAGATATATAGTGTTGGATGGAGGGGATCTCTGTGGCAGCCTTTCTAGCAGCTTGCTGGGGTTGCTCTTAGATTGAAGAATAAAGAACTTAATTTCTGAAACTACATGGTGATTTTTGGCTCAGACCAACTGGGTAAAGAATACATTTTTCTAACGCAGCCTCGCTTGAAGAATGCTCTTGGTGTCTTAAGTTCCAGCTGAAAAGCCCAGCGAAGTAAACACACCAGAGACATGACGGTCTCTAATGTAAACTTTTATTAGGCATAGCATACCGGCACAGTAGATAGAAAGCCAGTTCTGGCAATATGGCAGGGAAAAGGATAATTAAAAGAGTAAAACTTTCCCTCCCTTCTCTGACAGCTCAGGTCACGCTATCCAATTAGTCTTCGAGCATTTGTCTTCCAGAAGAAAGTCTCCATTGTCATCAGCCACCAAAAAAGCTAATACAATCCTGGGCTGTATAAACAGAGGCATAGAATCAAGATCACACAAAGTATTAGTACCGCTTTATAAAACCCTATATAATAATAATAATAATAATAATAATAACTATTATTATTATTATTATTATTATTATTATTATTATTATTATTATTATTATTATTATTATTATTATTATTATTATTATTATTATTATTTGCAAAAGGCGGCCTTACTAGTTACTGCTTCCATCCTGCGACGATATCTGTAATACCATCAAACATCCACATCTGCCTATCCCAGGTCTTTGGGAAGGACTCAATAGGTAGACAAAATGCCAAATCCAGTCTGAACATCTGGCTGACTGTGCGATGATGATGATCATCATCATCATCACCATCATCATCATCATCATAATAGAGACCACACGTGGACTACTGCAACCAATTTTGGTCACCATACTACAAAAAAGATGTTGAGACTTTGGGAAAAGTTCAGAGAAGAGCAACTAAGAGGAGCAAAGGCCTGGAGATTAAAGCATACAAAGAATATTTTAAGTGAGCTAGCCACAGCAAAGTCTATCATCTTGGTCTCATCCAAACTGAGTTTAAGGCAGTAGGGAGCTATCCAGCTGGAATGGCCAATAAGACAATGAATTATAGAAGAACATGCCACATCACAGACACCCCCTCTCCGGGATTTGCCACTAAGAGCAAAACTCCCGTCCAGCTGAAATGTTGAAAAGCCCATCAAGCAAACCTGGGACATAGGGCTTTAACCAACTTTCTGTTGCAGTGATGACACAGCAGTTTCTCCCCTCCCGTTTGTTGTTAAATTTAGCCTCAGGTAATCTATTTTTGGCTCTACAATACTAAGTATGATCATTTAAATGAGCTTCTAAAAACCTGTAGGTGGAGAATTTAGGAAGTTAATGAGAAAAAGGGCATAGAGTCATAGAATCATAAGGCTGGAAGGGACCTCAGAAGTTCTCTAGTCCAACCCCTGATCAAGGTAGGAGACCTTATGCCATCTGAGTCAAATGGTTGTCCAGTCTATTTTTGAAACCCTCCAGTGATGGAGCCCCCACAACTCCGGGAGGCAAACTGTTCCACTGATTAATTGTTCTCACTGTCAGAAAAATCCTCCTTGCTTCTAGATTGGCTCCCTCTTTAACCAGCTCTCCCCACCACCCAATGATTTCTTATCTTACCTTCTGGTGCCCTAGGGAGCCTAAAGAATAACAGAGTTCTCACCTGGGTTGCGTTTCTTCCAGTCAGAAACCTCAGCTGAGAAAGGAAACCCGAGTCAATACAGGTGTAATAACATGAGTCATTCTGGGAAGCAGAATGCAAAACTCAAAACTTTGGGCTGCCATAAATGTTCTGTGACATGAATCAAAATGCCTTTATAATCCAATCACAGACAGATAAACTCAAATATAGATGATTCCAAAACAGATATTTATTCAGTCAGAAAGCAATAATTGCTATTTGCAGATTCCGTTTGTATATTGCACATCTGTTCATCTTCATTAGGTAAATCCATTAGCTCCTCCACATCAACTTCTTATGTGGAGTGGGACCATCTGAGTCATCCGATGGCCCCCATGCTTATCTCAGACAAAAAACATTCCAAACTGGCCCTTGGCCAGGATATCCTATGATGAACTTTAGTGGCTCCTCCTTTCCTCCTACTACTGACCTATTAACATGGGATAGCTGACTAGCTAAACTACATCACCCATAAGCCATCTCTTAAGGAGACAGCACTTAACCCAATAAATGCCAACATTCTAGCATACAGACCTACGTGGTCCAGAACACTCCCTGCTTGGAAATTTAAAATTCCACTATTAACTAACTGAAATAAGCAAAAAAAGTAGCATTAAAGCATGCAATTCTCATTGCTAACTAACTAGTGACTAAAATAGGTAAAAACATGGTATCAAAACATGCATAACTATAAGGTAAATATAAAACATGCACAATTATAACAGAAATAAGCAAGTGTTACATCAAACAATGCATAAACACAATACATAGTTTGAGGTTCGATCTTCTAGTTCAATCTTCGTCAGCAACGGGACCAAATTGGTGATCAGCCTGGTGCAAGAGTCTTTGAGTCACGATCTGACTCACGTGGCTTCACGATCTGGACCTCAGCTTAGCGAACTAGTTCATCAAAACTGGGTGGGGCCCGGTGCACAAGTCCCATGGGACAATAGTTCTGGTATGTGTTCTTGTCTCTCAACAAGACAAAGTCTTCTTCCTGTAAGAGAAACTAGAACCAAATCTGGAACAGAAAAACTGGAACTCAAAATTTCTCAGGAACGAAGGAACCTGGATCCACATGATGCTCAGGAACCGAAGAACCTGGAAGCACAGGAAACTCAGAAACAGCAGGAGCTGGAAAAACAGGAACAGCAGAAGCTGGAGAATCAGGAACATCAGCAGGAGCTGGAGAATCAGGGACAGTAGGAGCTGGAGAATCAGGGACAGCAGCAGGAGCTAGAGAATCAGGAACATCAGCAGGAGCTGGAAAATCAGGAACAGCAGGAGCCAAAGGGTCTGGAACCACCAGTGGAGCATTGAAGATGTCTGCTGCTGTTGTCCTGAGGGTGGTGAAGACTTCATGTGTGGGCGTGGGTGTCTTTGACGACATAGAGTCCATGATTTTGCGGGGTACGCCAATCATGCGCTCCCACGCTTCACCCATGTTAGATGCATGGGGAGGTTAATTTTTGGTCTTCAGACATTTGTCAATCACTGGGTCATGACAAATACCTTCAATAGTCTGTAAGTCGTTGCAGGCTCCTACAAGGCTAATTCTTGGGATGCTAAGACAAGTGATCAAGACGATCAAAACTTTGCCCAATTTCAAGTGTCTCCGCTTGAAGGAGGGTTTGAAGCAGATTGGTTGAAGTTTACTGGGTGCCTGAGGTTGAAAGTTGGTATGTTGATCTGGAGCTGGAAGCATATAGCGTTGTGGTCTCTGTGGCATCTAGCTATTTGGACAAGCCAAGAACTCAGGACTTTCTAGCCAGATCAATTCTGTTAACTGTGTGGCGAGGTTGGGCCACTTAATTTGATTCACAAGGTTCTTATCTGTTGGCACATGTTGCCATTGTTCAGGGCTTAAAGATGTTTCAATCTTTCCTACTCTATCGCCTACATAGACGTAGAAGTGTCTGTTTTGTTTGCAGATGTAGTTTGACATCACCTTGCTGTCTGCGTAGAAGGTGGTAGACTGTAGTTCAAGGCACAACGTCTTCGCTGTCACGTTGGTGAGCTTTAAAGTGGTAGCACACAGTTCTAACCTTGGTACGGTGTGGCCTTGTTGTATTGTTAGTCTCGCTTTTCCAAAGAAGACACCGAGACTGCAGTTCTCCCCGCTGTAGACTTTGGTGTATCTTATGGTTGCAATCAAAACGACGTAAGTGTGGCTCTCCCCGCTGTAGACTGTGACGTATCTTAAGGCTGCATTTACCTT
>NW_015390976.1:3317-7449 GCF_001527695.2 Protobothrops mucrosquamatus | reverse complement strand
AGTGTTCTAGGTGTGGTTTTAGGTGAGGTGCTCTTCCATTACTGGGAATGGAGGTTTTTGAGATGCTCACCTGGGTTAGGGTTTGCAGTTGATCAACACAAACCGTTCCTGGGATGACCCATTCAGGTTCCATCTTAAAGGCAGTCGAGGAACTTGTTGGGCCTCTGACCATTCCATGATAGGCAAAGGTGTCAGGGGCATCTACTCTCAACAGAGAGCCAGGATTTCGGCTTCAGGATTTAGGAACCGTGAGCTCCCTCCTAACGGCTGGATGCAGAGTCCAGTGGCTTTTTTGCCTGCTGTGTCTATGGCACAGAGCACATTTCTTTGCTTGGGGGTTCACTGAGGAATGGTGGGTTCTTACACACTAAAGTGCAGTTGACCTTGACGGGCGCCTCTGGGCACTCTTCGGGGCCATGCTGGGGCTCCTTGGTTGAAGGAGGACTAGAAGCTGCTCGTTGTAGCTGTCCAGGGTCTGGATGCAGGGCTTCTGAGTGCTTGTCACTCTTGCTCGGTTGACACTTCCCCTCAGCTTCATCAGCTTTGACCGTGTCTTCCGGAGACTCACAGCATTTGAAACCAGCCTTGTACTCTTCTAAGTCCAACTTTCTTCCCCAGGGTATTGGAGGATCCAATGGTGCTGTGCAGGGTTTGCTTTCAGGCTGGATTGGTAGGTGGGTTTCGGTTGAACCTCACAAACATTGTTTCCAAGAGCAGGGAAATGTGGCACAGATGGCTGGCATTTTTCTTCAGAAAACTTCTTGTTGGGGTTAACTGCCAGTGGCTCAGACGAGGAACCTTCCTGTCTACTTGGTCTTGGGGGACTTGTGAGTAGCCACAGTTCTTCCGCCTGCTCATGTTGAAACATGCTCTGGTCATCAACGTAGGCTTGCATACGGTTGTGAGGGCTTTCCCTTCCTAGTCCTTCCAACCTGTGCATAGATGTGGCATCTTCCAGCTCTCTCTATAGAACCGCTTCTATTGTGGCTGCCTCTTTTGCTTTCTGTTGGCGCTGGGAAATCTCAAAGTTGGCCTGAGCTTTGACCATGTCTTCTCTTTGCTGACGTTGTGTCTCTGCCACGCGAAGGGTTGCTTTGGCTACATCTTCTTTTTGCTGTCGCTCTGCTTCTGCTATACGTAGAGCTGCTGCAGTCTCCGCTTTGGCCAAGTCTTCTGTTTGCTGCTTTTCTTCTACTGCTGCTTGTGCAGCAACGTCAGCCATTGCGGTATTGATTTGTGCTTCCGCAAGATGGGCGGCACCCTTTGTCCACTAGGGGTCACTGCTTGCAGGTTAGTCAGCAGGGGATGAACTTTAGTGGCTCCTCCTTTCCTCCTACTACTGACCTATTAACATGGGATAGCTGACCAGCTAAACTACATCACCCATAAGCCATCTCTTAAGGAGAAAGCACTTAATCGAATAAATGCCAACATTCTAGCATATAGACCTACATGATCCAGAACAATAAAGCAGAGGGAATCAAGCTATTTTCCAAAGCGCCTGAAGGTAGGACAAGAAGCAACGGATGGAAACTTACCAAGGAGAGAAACAACCTAGAACTAAGGAGAAACTTCCTGACAGTTAGAACAATTAACCAGTGGAACCAGCTGCCTCCAGAAGCGGTGAATGCTCCAACACTGGAAGTTTTTAAGAAGAGACTGGACAGCCATTTCTCTGAAATGGTATAGGGCAGTGGTGGTGAACCTATGTCACCCATGCCAGAGGCAGCACTCGGAGCCCTCTCTGTGGGCACAAGCACACGCACCGTCGCCCCAGCCCCGCCTCCTCCCACGGCCCCCTCCTCACCAGCAGCCCTCCAGGGGAGAGTCGCCCCTGGGTACAGCCCACGCAATGCTGCGCAGCCAAGAACATGGTAGGCAGGCAGCGGGGACAAGACTCCGCCCTTGCACCCCATTGCGTACAGATGACGCTGCAGGGCACAGGTGGAGGGCGTGGCTACCATGGCGCTGCTGGGCTGCCTGGGTGATCTGTGGCGGGTCGTGGAGGTGGTGGGTGGTCCAGCCATCTAGAATGCTCTCAAATGCATAAGACCAAAAGTACAATAATTAAGAAGATTTTTTTACATACTATATAAAATTTTCAGGCACAATCTAAATGTTAGGAAATTGGAGTGCCCCCTCCAACCCCTAAATATTTCTGGTTGGAAAAGTCAGTGTAACATGGACAGCCAACTTGTCTCCTCAAATCCTATCTTACCCAGACAGCCGATCTTTAAAAGCAGTCACTTTTTCATATTGCTGCTATAGCTTTTTCTGAGTAGTTTCTAATTGCTCCCAGACTTTATGGAGTGCAGTGAGAAAGACCAATTCTGCCCACTGACTTCTACCAGTTCTTCTGTCCCACTCCCAATAATTGCCCCAGCCAGGACCTCAGGCACCCCACCGCATTACTCCCCCCACGTAGACTGCGCCTTTGGTACAGGTGTTCAACCAGTTGCAACGTCATCCGGCAAATGGATTATTCATCCAGCTGGTGAACAGTTCAAAAGGTAAAAGGAAACTGCACAAAAAAAAAAAAGATGCATGGAGTATCCGGTGCATTGTGCATACCACCTGAGGCGAGCTGGGGTCTGTTTCCAGGGTGGTTGAGGTTGGGCAGAGTTGGGAATTTTAATTTTTGGAAAAATAATTTAATTAATTAAAATGTAATTTAACATTTTAAAGATGGCTTTTATTGCCCCCCCAAAAACCCAACAAAAAAGTTTGGAGCTTTGGAAAAAGCTCTGGAATAATAAGAAATAAGGGATTAGAGGATTTCCCCTCCCCCCTGTATGAAATACACGTGTTTAAGGTGCCAGCTGAGTCTTTGGACATTTTCTGTGCAAAAGAAAATTCATTTGGAGTCTCCAGCTTTCTCTCTGGTGCTGTTTCCCTCCCTTTTGGTGCCATCTAGCCCAGGAGTCTTCAAACTTGGCCCTTTTATGACTTGTGGGCCAAATCAGCAGGCTGGCTGAGGAATTCTGGGAGTTGAAGTCCACAAGTCATAAAATGGGCCAAGTTTGAAGACTCCTGATTCTAGCCAGTTTTTGTGATTCCTGGCGACTGCCCAGACTGCGGTTTTTTTATTATTATTTTTGACCAAGTGTTTCAGAAGTGGTTTGCCATTGGCTCCTCCTTGGGGCGGAGAGAGTAGGGCTGGCCTTGGGGCTCTGTGCCAGGCGCTGTACGGACTCCCCAAATGAGACAGCCTCCCCAACATTTTTGCTTCTGCCCCTCCCCCCCCCCCCCCCCCCCCCCCCCCCCCGCTTCTTTGTGGCAGACCCTCAAATACAGGAATAGTGTCCGGGCCGCCATATCCCTCCTCATTCCCCATTGGCTGAGGTGTTGGAATATAGCACAAGCTCACTCCTTCAGCAAGCTTAATCCTATACTAATTGTGCCTACGTGTTAGGTTGCAATCTGCAACTGCATACACGTAAGGTAGTGAAGGACAGAGAACAAAGGGACATGTCAAGAAAGCTATTTATGCAAGTTGTAATATTGTCGCTTCCTGATAAGACCTTCCAATTATTGTAACTTTTAATGTGAACCGTTAGCAGAATATGCCATGTATTAGATAAGATACATTTTGTAAAACTTTCGCTGTCTCTAACCTCCTAAACTCCCACTGTTTGCAAACCCCAGCCACCCCCCTGCAAAAGCCTTCTGCCTGCAATTTGCTTTGATGTATGCTAATAAAGGAGAGCCTGGGAGAGAGACTTCACTTTTGCTCCTTTGGATTTTTTCTCTCTCTACTCTCATCTGAGACAGCTTTGTGTCTGTCTTTTTTCTTTTACCATGAGAGTCAGTCACACTGAGGTACTATGAGGCTACACTCTTTGGCAGGCTTGTTTCTCCACTCAATAAATTGCCACTACACAGCAGATTGAATTTTAAAATTTTCTTTCAATATTACATTTTGAAGACCATTCACTTAATAATAATAATAATAATAATAATAAATTTAATTTATATGCCGCCCTTCTCCCAACGGGACTCAGGGCGGCGCACAACATATTTAAAACAAAACATAAATACATTCCCCCCCGATAAAACCGAATTAAATCAAATTTTAAAGTTGTGTCTCTGTCAAATTGTTAAAAGATAAACCCCAAATAAAATCCTCCCTAGG
>NW_015390976.1:0-1443 GCF_001527695.2 Protobothrops mucrosquamatus | reverse complement strand
TATTCTTCTATCATATGTATAGGTGTGTACATGTATAGGTATATATTTTCTTTTTTTGGTAGGGTCTCTTGCTTGGGCGGGGGGTTGGACTAGATGACCTACAAGGTTCCTTCCAACTATTCTACTCTACTCTACTTTACTCTACTCTATTCTATTCTGCTCTATTACGTTGCGCCAAGGCCATCTTGCCTTCTTCACCTGCCTGCCCGTCTCGTGTGAAAGCGGACCGTGTTATTATTATTATTTCCGCATTCTGTTTTGGGCAAGGTATCTTTTCCCCTTCTGGATTCCAGCAAGCCCCATCCCGCGCGGCCTTGGCCACGCCCCTCTATTATTGCGTCACGTTCGACACTATCTACCTGCGTTCTAAACTCTCATTACTGAGAGGGGATTTTCCAGCGTTCCACCTGACCTGGGAATCCCGGTTCCAAAGCTCAAACCCGGAGAGTTTCGTTGCAAGCGGCCGCTCAGCAGGACAGCCGAAGCGATGCTGCCGCGCTGGGGTCTCCTGTGGCTTCTCGGGGCCGCCGCTTCCTGCCTTCTGGAAGGCAGCCTCGGTGAGTCCCGTGCCGTAGTTGGAGGGGCGCAACAGCTTATTTTGGACAGCTGGGTCAGGAAGGGGGGGAATTAGGTGGGTTGCAAGGTCAGGATCTTGGGCACCACCTGCGATAGGACCCCGTTCGTGACTTTTTTGCCCTCCAACCCCCCCCCCCCCGACATCCCTGAAGGCGCGACTTGCTTGGGTGGGATCCCTGAATTCATGAAATCATGTATTGTACTAATAAAGGAGAATATTCGTAGCTCAGGGTTGACATGAGGGGTCCTTGCTGCTCTCTGAGCTGGCTTTGTTTTCTTGCAGACGTTTCCTGACCCAAACTAGGTAACCTCATCAGTGCTAGTCCTGGTCTGGGTCGTAAAACGTCTGCAAGGGAACAAGCCAGCTCAGAGAGAGCACCAAGGCCCCCCTCAATAATTAACGGCATCATTTATGATGATTGAAAATTCCCTGTTGATTTTTCCAGCGTTTTACTTTCCAATCACGATGTCTTTTATTTTTAAAGGTTGTTTAGTCATTTATTTAATTCTTTAAATGTTTTAAAATATTTTTTTTTAAAAAAGACCGGGCAGGAAGTTTGTCCATGCTGAGATCTCTTTGCTGCCTTTCGTAAATATAGAAGGACAGCTAAGAATGCCACGCCCACCTATTGCATAGTTTCACTTTTTAAAGTGAAACTGTTTTATCTCTTTTAAAACAACGATTAAAAAAACCCCACAAAAATAAAAGTGCTTACATCCTCAAAGGAAAAGAAACATACATAAAAACCAAGCTCAGAGAGCACCCAGGACCGCGATGATATTACAATACTTAATTCACATTTTTTTTTCTATATTTCTCTGCGTGGAATTGTAGATGGAGGTATCTAGCCTTCTGTGTCCGTAAAT
>NW_015390975.1:99615-103173 GCF_001527695.2 Protobothrops mucrosquamatus | reverse complement strand
CTTTGCAACTAACAACAACAACAACAACTAATACTTCAGGTGATTTTGATTCTGTGGCTCTGCTTATACAACCAAAGACCGTATTAGCTTTTTTGGCTGCTGCCACACACTGCTGACTCATGTTTAAGAGATCGTCCACTAGAACTCCAACGTCCCTCTCACAGTTACTGTTTTTGAGCCAGGTTTTTTCTTTTTTTTTCTTTGGAGCTACTGCAAATAGTCTCTCCCTCTCTTCACCCTCTCCGCACTGTCACTCACCTACCAGAGTGGAAAAAGAGGAAGAAAAGGAAAACAAAATCTGGTTATCGCTTCTTCAAGTAGCTGCGGTGCCCTTGGCAGGCTGCGAGCAGATAAGGCAAATACTGGCTGAAAGTGAAGGTCAGCTTATGAGGCAACGCTTGTTAGTCACACCACTTGAGAGTCAATAGAGATTATCTGAAATTTCATGCAATCCAGTCACAAAGTGGTTTCTGGGTTGTTTGGGTCCTGGCAGAGGTTTCCTCCATCCTTTGGAGAGGAAACAGATGGCAGTTTCCCTGCAAGTCCCTCCTCAGTGCAGGAACCGCAACACACAATAAAAACAAGTTGAGATTGCGTCATCGCGGCTGCCCTCTTGACTTGAATAGAATAGAATAGAATAGAATAGAACAGATTGTAGAATAGAATAGAATAGAATAGAATAGAATAGAACAGATTGTAGAATAGAATAGAATAGAATAGAATAGAACAGATTGTAGAATAGAATAGAATAGAATAGAACAGATTGTAGAATAGAATAGAATAGAATAGAACTGGAAGGGACCTTGGAGGTCTTCTAGTCCAGCCCCCTGCTCAAGCAGGAAAACCTATACCAGTGATGGAGAACCTTTTAGAGACCAAGCGCCCCAAACCCGCCTCCAACCCTATACCATTTCGGACAAATGGCTGTCCAGTCTCTTCTTAAAAACTTCCAGTGTTGGAGCATTCACCGCTTCTGGAGGTAGGTTGTTCCACTGGTTAATTGTTCTGACTGTCAGGAAGTTTCTCCTTAGTTCTAGGTTGCTTCTCTCCTTGATTAGTTTCCATCCATTGCTTCTTGTCCTGCCTTCAGGCGCCTTGGAGAATAGCTTGACTCCCTCTTCTTTGGGGCAGCCCCTGAGATATTGGAACACTGCTATCATGTCCTCCCTCGTCCTTCTCTTCATTGTCTTGGTCTCTATAATATTCCCTCACCAGCCCTGATTTCTGAGCTGCTCCACCTTCTGTGGGTCAACGCTGCTGGCTCAAGGAGTTCAATCAGAATAGAGCTGGAAGGGACCTTGGAGGTCTTCTAGTCCAGCCCCCTGCTCAAGCAGGGATCTCTATAACATTTCAGACAAGTGGATGTCCAGTCTCTTCTTAAAAGCCTCCAGTGATGGAGCACCCACAACATCTGAAGACAAAGCTGTTCCCCTGGTTGATTGTCCTCACTGTTAGGAAGTTTCTTCTTAATTCCAGGTTGCTTCTCTCCTTGGTCAGTTTCCATTCAATACTTCTTATCCAGAACAGAAGACAGAATACAGAATAAAAGAGTTGGAAGGGACCTTGGAGGTCTTCTAATCCAACCCCCTGCTCAAGTAGAAGACCCTATCCCATTTCAGACAAATGGTTGTCCAATCTTTTCTTAAAAGCCTCCAGTGTTAGTACACCCACAATTTCTGAAGGCAAGCCAATTGGTTAATTGTCCTCACTGTTAGGAAGTTTCTCCTTAATTCCAGGTTGCTTCTCTCCTTGATCCGTTTCCATCCGTTCAAATCCAGGGGAAAACAAGAGGCTGGTAGGCATTCCCCATCTGGCCAATAAGCATGGCCATGGTGACTGCAATCCTAGTCTGGACAGTGGTCATCCTAAGGCACTGCTGATGTTCTGTGTTATAATGGAGCCTTCCTTCTCTGACAGGGCATTGCCCAGGTAGCCAGGTTTCTGGCTGGGAATTTTGACAGTCAGCTACCTGAGAAGGTGAAACAGGAAGGCCTCTGAGTTATATTCAGTTGCTGGGATTATGTGGGCCAATTTAGGGACTGCTGGATTCTTGCACGGGTGTCTGTTATGTATTGAATATATATAAAGATTTCCGCTTATGTGAAGGATTATTCACAAGAAAGATATATTTCGGTTTGGAGAAGATGGATAGATTATATTGAGAAGAAATATGGGACCAAAAAGTTCCATTTGGTTTTTGAGTGAATTTAAGAGTATTATTGTTGTTATACAGTTTATTTATCCTTATTTTTAATTATTAATATGATATTATTATTATTGTGTCTAATCTTAATATATTTTATGTTAAAAAGAGTTAAAGGATTTTACAGATTTGTTATTCTAATAATTGATTAATGTTAGTTAGAATATGATTATCCTATTGTTAACCCTGTGATTAGCTCTGGGAAGAGGGGGGGGGAGGGGGAGGGAGGGTTTTGGAGAGGGGGGCAATTATATTGTAACACTTTTATAAAACTTTTAATAATAATAATAAAAAGAATATATATAAAGTTGTGTTAATCCCTGCTAAAGTGAAACTAATTTAACTCCAACTGCTTGTGAAGCTAAAATGAAACTAACCTTTAGATGACCCTGACTGTTAACTCCAACTGTTTTGGAGGGAAACTTTGAACATTCATATTTGGGCGGGCTTTTTCAAGTATTGTGATTGGTTAAGGCCCTGTGGGCTCAGAGTATAAATGACAGGAAATTGCCTGCAATTCTCCAGTTCTGGTTTGAGTCAATAAATAATGTTGCAACTATGCTGGTCTGCTCCTTGCCTACTGAAGCCCACTACACAATAGTGTCCATATGCTGAGGTCAAAACAGTCAAAATGGCGGCCACGGTGATCGACCCCTTTTCAATCTAGTTTCTTCACAATAATATCAAAGCGTTTCACCCTCATTTCTGTTGTTTTCATCACTTCCTGGTTTAATCTGTTTACAGCCTGGAGTTCCTGGTGGTCTCCCATCCAAGCAGGGCTTTTTTTCAGCCGGAACACGGCGGAACCGCGTTCCGGCACCTTTTTCCGGGCCGGCCGCACCGGAAATAGCCCCTCCCAAATTTTACTTGCATTCCTGTTCTCTAAAGGGGCGGTCCTAGGGTTTGATGAGGGCGTGGCCAGGTTTGAGTTCCGCCACCTTTTCTCCGAGAAAAAAAGCCCTGCATCCAAGTAATGAGTAGATCTTACTTGGCTTTGCTTTCGAATTACCCAAAGCTAGCTATGGCTTGCTACCTAACAGGCACCATGCCTGGCAAGTCACCAGACCATTTTTCACCATAATTTAATGCTATTTCCATGCGATTCTGAGAAAGCGATGCCTCAACGTCAGAGAGAACTGTAGACTGTTTCTTTACATCAGGGGTGTCCAAACTTTTTTCAAAGAGGGCCAGATTGGATGAAGTGAACGTGCTGGAGGGCCGAACATTTTTCCGAACATTCTTTGAACCATTACAATTAAATGTAAATGAATTATTTTATGCCTCTTTCCTCTCCCTCTCTTTCCTCTCTCTCTCTCTCTCTCTTTCCTTTCCCTTTCCTCTCCCCTCTCTCTCTT
>NW_015390975.1:88619-97843 GCF_001527695.2 Protobothrops mucrosquamatus | reverse complement strand
TAATGAATACGATTCACAAACTTCAAGAGTCTGTTTCTGTTCAAAACAGATAATTAGCTTGTAGGTGCATACATTACCTGAACTTCAATGAATCCACTGACTACATTAGTGCTAAAATAGGGCAGGTGCGCCTTTGCTCTCCTGCAGAAACAGATCTGTATCTATGCATAAAAATGTACTGTGAAAATTGATGCCGAGCAATACAGAGGAATCCTGTGTTAGGCAGAATGAGCATAACTTAAACTTCAGGGTTAGAGAAAACAGATTTTCTAGGTTTCGGCTGCAAGAAGTCACTAGAATGCAATGGAGATAATGCAACTGTAGATGCACCGGTAATCCCTGCAACTTGCAGTGCTGCATACAGAACCATATCAGTGGATCACTGCAGTGGGATCTGGTAGTAGGACCGTGGAGATCATCAAGTGTGAAGTACCAGAATGTAGAAGCAGTTCTCAGACCTTTGTGAGAGGTGAGCTATAACTACTTCCTAGTCCAGGGCTTTTCAACCTTTTTCACCCATTGTACCACTTTTAGGATATGGCAACATCTAAGTACCACCAGTCGCCTAGCAAGGTGTCAAAAACTTGATGACCCCCCCCAAAGGAAAAAAGTGATGAAGTACAGGTAGTCCTCGACTTACAACAGTTCGCTTAGTGACTGTCCGAAGTTACAATGGCACTGAAAAAAGTGCCCCCCAAGCCACAGCTGAGCAAGACACCTGCCTACCCACCCGGCGGCGCTCTTCCTCCTGTCTGAGGTTTCCATTGTTGTGAGCATTTCTGTTGAGGATTGGCAGCGGGGGTGGGGTAGGGGGGTGTTTGGGTTTTTATCCCCCCCCTCTGCTGGGTGGTTGCAGCAGGTTTTGGTCACTTCACATGACCCTGGGACACTGTGACCGTCATAAATATGAATCAGTTGCCAAGCATCTGAATGTAAATCACAAGACCCTGGAGATGCTGCAACATTCCAGCTGATTGGCACTTCTTCTGGGCTCAGCAGAAACACCAGGATCACGCCGAGCTCCAGCTGGATCCTGGCGCTGATCCTGGGGCTTCCACTGAGCCCTGGCGGCCCTGCAGCTCCAGCCGTCTCTCGCTCAGGCTTGTGCGGTGCTGCCACCGGTTCAGCTCATTCCCCTCCCCCGCTACCACTTTTCTAGGATGGTCGTGTACCACCTGCCAGGTGCCAATGTACCACAGGTAATACCCGTACCACTGGTTGAAAAGCCCTGTTTTAGGATACTCAGGGAAGTTGCTGACAGTCAGACCAAATGTATGTATTTTATTTAAGACATCCTGGAAAGATGGTGGATGAACAAATGAACTGCCAGAAGAAGTCGTATATTGTTCTCAGTTTCCAAAAGGGTAAAAGAAGATTTATTTATTTATTTATTAAATTTACTGGCCACCCATCTCGTCTTGAAATGAAGGTTTCAGTAAATTACTGACCTGTCAATTGGATGTTAAACTTAGTGCCTGTATCAGAAAGAGAACGATGTGTAAGCATCTTGGGGAACAATGTCAGCATGGATGTTCAAGAACAGATCTTGTCTAGGGTTTATGTGATTTTGGAGTAGGAATAGGAGAAAACTTCCTTGATGGATTGTGGGAATGCTGTAGATATAATACAGGTAGTCCTCGGCTTACAACAGTTCATTTAGTGACTGTTTAAAATTACAACAACGCTGAAAAAAGTGACTTATGACAGTTTTTCACACTTAGGACCATTGCCGGGTCCCCATGATCATATGATTCACATTTGGACACTTGGCAACTGACTCACATTTATGTCGGTCGCAGTGTCCTGGGGTCACGTGACCCCCCTTTGCAACCTTCTGACAGGCAGAGTCAATGGGGAAGCCAAATTCACTTATCAACCGTGTTACTAATTTAATAACTGCAATGATTCCCTTCACAAATGTGGCAAGACAAGTCACAAAATGGGACAAAATTCCCTTAACAAATGTCTCTCTTAGCAACATAAATTCTGGGCTCAATTGCTGTCATTAAGTCAAGGACTACCTGTGTATCTTTGCCTTCATCAAAGCATTTGCTGAAGACACATTAATTCAGCACTTCTGAGCTAGAACTGGGATGCAACTGAGACTTAATGCAGCTTTAAGCTGCGTTAAGAAAATATAATTTCCAAATCAGCCTTCCCTTGATTCTGAATAGTCCAATGCCATCTTGCATACTTTGTCTGGACACCACATTTTAAGAAAAAATGGGAAATATAGGAACAGATTAAGAGAGGAGAACCAAAATGATCAGAGGATTAGAAACTGAAATTGTGAGTGGTGCAAGGGATTTGTTAGCCTTGAGAAAAGACAACTGGAAGAAGAGAACGCCTTCCGATGACTGGGAACCAGACAGGCAGAGAACAAACATCTGTTTCTCCAGGAAGGTCATCTATGCCAAGGCTTTTCAACCAGTGGTACGGGTACCACCTGTGGTACATTGGCACCTGGCAGGTGGTACACGACCATCCTAGAAAAGTGGTAGTGAGGGAGGGGAATGGGCTGAACCGGTGGCAGCACCGCACAAGCCTGAGTAAGAGACGGCTGGAGCTGCAGGGCTGTCAGGGCTCAGCGGAAGCACCAGGATCAGTGCCGCTTTCCAGCTGATCGGTGTTTCTTCGGGACTGTCAGGGCTCAGTGGAAGCGCCATGCTCCAGCTGGAGCTCAGCGCTGATCCTGGTGCTTCTGCTGAGCCCAGAAGAAGCGCCGATCAGCTGGAATGTTGCAGCATCTCCAGGGTCTTGTGATTTACATTCAGATGCTTGGCAACTGATTCATATTTATGACGGTCACAGTGTCCCAGGGTCATGTGAAGTGACCAAAACCTGCTGCAACCACCCAGCAGATGGGGGAGAACAAAAACCAAACACCCCCCCACCCCACCCCCACTGCCAATCCTCAACAGAAATGCTCACAACAATGAAAACCTCGGACAAGTGTCAGAATCCAATTATAATTCATCTCTAGTTATCGACTATGGAAAACCCCATTTCTGCCCTCTCTGGATTCTGTCATACGATGAAGGGGAAGGGGGGTGAACAAAGGGGTTTTATGGCTCTCACTTCCTTCCTTCCAACTTCAAAGGGACTGAATGTGGATATCACCAAAAGGACTAACCATAGCAATGGGGCTATTACCTTTCACGTACTCCTCTCTGAAGTCTCCTTTCCCAGCCGTGAGGAAAAGGGGGTGGGAATGTAATGCCTGGGACTGTCGCTGGAAGAAGGGGGTGATGGGGTGGGGCTACTGGGGGACCCCTTAAAACTTTGAATGGGAGAGCTTGGACCCCAAGTCCTGTCTAGAACACCTGCAACCATTTTCTCTTAATAAATGATGCCTGTTGGAAGAACTATTCCAAGAGTTCTGTCTTCTTAAGATGCAAAGTGGGGTGGGTCCTTACAACAGGAGGAAGAGCACCACTGAGCGGGCAGGCAGGTGTCTTGCTCGGCTGTGGCTTGGGGGGCACTTTTTTCAGTGCCATTGTAACTTTGAACAGTCATTAAGCGAACTGTTGTAAGTCGAGGACTACCTGTACTTTATCACTTTTTTCCTTTTTTTTTTGTTCATCAAGTTTTTGACACCTTGCTAGGCAACTGGTGGTACTTGGATATTGCCATATCCTAAAAGTGAAAAGGTTGAAAAGACCTGATCTAGTCTAACCCCCTGCTCAAGTAGGAGAACCTACACCATCTCAGACAAGTGACTGTCTTCTTAAAAACCTCCAGTGATGGAGCGCCCACGATTTCTGGAGGCAAGCTGTTCCACTGTTTAATTGTCCTCACTGTTAGGAAGTTTCTCCTTAATTCCAGGTTGCTTCTCTCTTTGATTAGTTTCCATCCATTGTTTCTTGTCCTGCATTCTGGTGCTTTGGAAAATAACATGACCCCCTCTTCTTTGTGGCAGCCCCTCAAATACTGAAATGCTGCTATCATGTCGCCCCTGTTTCTTCTTTTTTTTAGACTAGCCAAACCCAAGTCCCGCAGCTGTTCTTTGTATTTTTTAGCCTCCAGGCCTTGGATCATCTTAGTTGCTCTTCTCTGATTTTTTTCGAAACTCTCAACATCTTTTTTGTGATATGGTGACCAAAATTGGCTGCAGTATTCCAGGCGTGGTCTGACTAGGGTTTTGTAAAGCGGTAATAATACTTCGCGTGATCTTGATTCTATTTCAGCGTGGAGAAGACCCAATGGGAAGAAGCCTTTGGACCTGTGGTTGGAAGGTACAAGAAAAACCCTTTGGGTTACAGGTGCAAACGGCATGAAAGAACCCCCTTCCATTGGAAATCAATGTGGCTTCTTGAAGAGAAATCCTGCAAAAGAGGTGTAAATATGAAAGCTTTTTGAAAGGTCACCGATGTGGAGAAACAGGTTTCCGTCAAGGAACGGAGCCAAATCAAAATGCCGCATCAACTTTCACAAGTCAGGCAGGAGCAGGAACTGAGGAGCTGGTTTACTCTCTCCTGCACGCACGACAAGCACCGAGTGCTAATAGCATATATTTCCCACGTAGGTGTGTGTTGATCTGTGTGATGGATAATTCACACTCTGCTCTTGTTTTGTGACGCTCAGCTTCCCTGATCTGCTTTAAATGCACCCAGCGAGCGTGCAGTCTCATGCTCTCTTAGTTCACGGGTGGGGAAGCCATTAAGGAAAGACATCAAAAATAAAACTGACAGCGATGTAATAACTTTATACTACTCGGTGAGGCAACCACTGTTCAAATGGGATATGTAGCTCCCGGCGTCACTCTGGAATGCTAATACGGCTGCCCAGTTTAGAATTTCACCAGCAGGGCGCAATGTTGGGTTTGTTAAAAGAGAGCAATTGGCGGAGAAGGGATTTAATGCGAGTTTCTGGTAAACAAACCCTTATTTAAAAGGTTATGTTCTAAACAGGTGGGTGTATGCCTCGCCCCCACCCCAGCTTGTGGGAAAACTAGTTGACCTGGCCTTGACTCAGAAGCTAAGAAGAACTGCATAAAAGGGGAACACGGGGGACTCCAGGCTGAAAGGCAAAACAGTCTGGGCTTTTAGGAATAGAATAGAGCTGGAAGGGACCTTGGAGGCCTTCTAGTCCAGCCCCCCGCTTAAGCAGGAGAACCTACACCATCTCAGACAAGTGATTGTCTAGTCTCCTCTTAAAAATCTCCAGTGATGGAGCGCCCACGATTTCTGCGGGTAAGTTGTTCCACTGGTTGATTGTCCTCACTGTTAGGAACCTTCTCCTTAATTCCAGGTTGCTTCTCTCTTTGATCAGTTTCCAACCATTGTTTCTTGTCCTGCCCTCTGGTGCTTTGGAGAATAATGTGACCCCCTCTTCCTTGTGGCAGCGCCTCAAATACTGGAACTCTGCTATCATGTCTCCCCTATTTCTTCTTTTCTTTAGACTAGCCAAACCCAAGCCCCGCAGCCATTCTTCGTATGTTTTAGCCTGGGATTGGGGCATCAAAAATGTCAAAAAGGTGGATACTCCTTTCTGGGGGGTGGGTGGGCTCATGAAAGTGCCAAGGGATTGAGCTGGGCATGGAGGCTTACCTAGTTTTAGCAACTAATTAACCAATCAAAGGGTTTGTGTAAAGGTAGTCCTGGGCTTAACGACCACAGTTGAGCCCAACATTTATGTTGTTAAGTGACAAATTTGTTAGGGGAGTTTTGTCCCCTTTTACAACATTTCTTGCCACGTTTGTTAAGCGAATCACTGCAGTTGTTAAGTTAGCAACAGAGTTGTTCAATGAATCCGGCTTCCCGTGGACTTTGCTTGTCAGAAGGTCGCAAAAGGAGATCACGTGACCCCGGGACGCCGCGACCATCATAAATAAGTTGCCAAGCATCTGAATTTTGATCACGTGACCGTGGGGATGCTGCAACGGTCATAAGTGTGAAATATGGCCATAAGTCATTTTTTTCCAGTGCTGTTGTAACTTTGAGCAGTCATGAAACAAACTGTTGAAGGCGAGGACTCCCTGTACAGGCAATCCTCAAGTTACAACCATTTGCTTAGTGACTATTTGAAGTTTAGAACCGAGTTGGAAGGGACCGTGGAGGTCTTCTAGTCCAGCCCCCTGTTCAGGCAGGAGATCCTTGCAGAATAACAGAGGTGGAAGGGACTGTGGAGGTCTTCTAGTCCAGCCCCTTGCTCAGGCAGGAGACCCTTGCAGAATAACACAATTGGAAGGGATCTTAGAGGTCTTTTAGTCCAGCCCCCTTTAGTCTGATCCCCAACCTTTACCGCTTTGTGGACTGGCGGGAGGGGGTTGTAGGGAGAAGGAAGGGTTATGTCCAAGTGACGGGCAAGCACGTGTGCACGCAGCTCCATTTGCACAATTGGTGGGCACGCACGCACGCACTCACCCCCCCCCCCGCTTCCACAGCCCAGTTTTAGCAGTCAAAAATCTGGTTCCCAGTAGTGTTCGTCAGTGAAGGACTGATTTCCTGCATTATTTTTTGTTTCTAACATCTCTGGCTGTTCAACAAATTACAGGAGAACTGGAGATATTTTATTAATGCTTGCTTGAAGGCAAGACCCTGGTCTCCTGCATATATGAGCATGGATGGTCCTCAACCCTATTTCAAGAACTCATCTCTGTTATTTTCCCATCATTGAAATGCTGCTCTGGATCACACATCCTGTAAATGGAAGAATCTCATTTCTCCTCCTCTCTGGCTTAGCATGATCTGCGAACTCAGCCATCAACATTCTGTAGGAAGCTGCAATTTTATCAGGGCACGCACTTTAAAGCAATCCTTGCTTAATAGGTGTGAACTGGACCATTTTAGGGCATTTTCCAACCCGCTGCTCATAACCAGCAACCAACCTGGGTCAAGAGAAGCCGGAGAAATAGGAATCGGAGCCAAACCTCTGGGAGCCACCTAGAAGGAGGGTTTTTTTTGGACAGGATAAGAACAGAATAGAGCTGGAAGGGACCTTGGAGGTCTTCTAGTCCAGCCCCCTGCTCAAGCAGGAGAACCTATACCATCTCAGACAGGTGACTGTCTAGCCTCTTTTTAAAATAGAACAGAACAGAACAGAACAGAACAGAATAGAGCTGAAAGGGATTGGGCACAATTATGGCCACTGTCTTCTCTTTTTTGACCCACTGGGCTTCCCCATCTTAAAGCATGCAACTAACCATTTAGAATAGAAAAGAGCTGGAAGGGACCTTGGAGGTCTTCTAGTCCATCCCCCTGCTCAAGCAGGAGAACCTTTACCATCTCAGACAAGTGACTGTCTAGTCTCTTTTTAAAAATCTCTAGTGATGGAGCGCCCACGATTTCTGGAGGGAAGTTGTTCCACTGGTTAATTGCAGTTTCCCTGCAAGTCCCTCCTCGCTGCAGGAACCGCAACACACAATAAAAACAAGTTGAGATTGCGTCATCGTGGCTGCCCTCTTGACTTGAATAGAATAGAATAGAATAGAATAGAATAGAATAGAATAGAGTTGGAAGGGACCTTGGAGGTCTTCTAGTCCAGCCCCCTGCTCAAGCAGGAGAACCTCTACCATCTCAGACAAGTGTCTGTCTAGCCTCTTCTTAAAAATCTCCAGTGATGGTGAGCCCACGATTTCTGGTGGCAAGCTGTTCCCCTGGTTAATTGTCCTCAATGTCAGGAAGTTTCTCCTTAATTCTAGGTTGCTTCTCTCTTTGATCAGTTTTCAACCGTTGTTTCTTGTCTTGCACTCAGGTGCTTTGGAGAATAAGTTGACCCCCTCTTCCTTGTGGCAGCCCCTCAAATACTGGAAAAAGTTTCCTTGCATGCGACAGGCTGGAACAGAGCTCTGAGCAGCCTCTGTGCTCCTGAGTGTCCAGAAGGCAACGAAATCCTGGCATGGCCTTTAGGGAAGAGAGGCGGCTTTTGATGTCCCTTTCAGGGAAAGCGCAATATGTGTCAGAATCCAGTTATATCTCCTTTCTATCTATCTCTGATCTAAAACCAAATCTCACCTTTCCCTGGATTCTGCCATACTCCCAAGGGGGAGGGGGGATATGCACGCGGGTTTATTACTTTCACTTCCTCTATTCACCACAAAGTAACCTTTTGTTTATTCGCTCTTTGTGTCTGCTAACCATTACAATGTAACAAATTGACTCGTATCCCAGTGGTGGCGAACCTATGGCACGGGTGCCAGAGGCGGCACTCAGAACCCTCTCTGTGGGCACGCGCGCCGTCGCCCCAGTCCTAGGCCTTCAGCTGGGTTTTATAAAACCTTTTCGCTTTAGGCCTCCGCCGCCGTGTGCAAAAATAATAAAAAAAAGGTTCAATCAGTCAATTTCAACTTCTTGCGGGAAAAAAAAAGATCTGGCAAAGTTGGAATTGATTGATTGAACTTTTTAGTCCCACCCGGTCTGCTGTTACCACTGCAGCCACACCCACCCAATTGGCCACGCCCACCCAATTGGCCACACCGAGCCAATGGGCCACACCCACCCGGCACCAGATGATGCATAAGTGGGTTTTGGGTTGCAGTTTGGGCACTTGGTCTCTAAAAGGTTCGCCATCACTGTCCTATCCTATGCACCCCTCTGAACTACTCCAGCTAGGAAAAGGGGGGGGGAAAGAGATACAAACCTCCTGGATCTGGTTTATTTCTCTGTCATCAAAATAACGTGTGAAGAGCTGTTGAATGATCATGCGCAACGGAGCCGGACTGATGTTATCTTTCCTGGATTTAACACCTGGGGATTGGCCGGTCTGAACCGCCCGGAAGAACTGTGGGGTGGGGTTTGTTTAGGGAGACTTTAAAACATCGATCTGTAAGGGAATCCCTCAGATCCTGTCTATTATGCCTGCTATCAACTACTCTTAATAAAAGTTCCTGTTGGAAGAGATTGTTTCCAAGAGTTCTGCTTTCTTAAGATGTGGGTTGAAGTGGTGTTCTTACAATATGGCTTGTAATTCTTAGCTATATTGTTGTTAATAGGATCTTGCTTGCGTATGTGTGCCATGCTCACAGTTGGCTAGGATCAGGAACCCAAAAGTTGCTTTTTCAAAAGGCAACTGGACTTTTCTTGCTTTTTTCCTCTCTTCAGAACCAAAGAAGGTCCTTGGATGAGAAGCGAAACATCTTCATGGAAAAACAAGAAAGTCCAGTTGCCTTTTGATAAAGCAACTTTGGGGCAACCAGGACCTGGATGACGGAGAATCTCCATAGATGTCTAGAATTAGGTTATATTAAGGCAGACATGTCAAACACAAGGCCTGGGGGGCCGGAT
>NW_015390975.1:83290-88198 GCF_001527695.2 Protobothrops mucrosquamatus | reverse complement strand
CTGGATGAACACACGTGCATGCACCCCCCCCCCCTTTTCTAGATATTTTCTTGTTTTTTTTTTGCCCCCTGACTTTCCATCTAGCCCTGGGATCTCCTGGTGGTACCCCATCCATGCACTAACTAAGGCTGATCCCACTTGGCATCCATGTCCCGACAGGTTTTGCCAAGTCCTTCTAGTAAAAAAAAACCTACTGTGCCCCCAGGTGATCTGGGCCGTAAAAATCTGCACGGATGCTAAGAGTTCCTTGCAGCTCCTTGCTTGCCATCCAGCAGCCGTTCAGATCTTTGTAATCCAGATCCTGTGGGCCCAGGAAGGGAGGGAGTTATATTTCACATGCACAACTCCACTGCAGTTGAAGACAGTGGGGTTCGGGGTGCGAATGTGAGTTGAAAAGGAGGTGGGAGAACGAAAGTAGCCGAGGCCCTGCTGATTGGACCTTCATTGCATTTAAACTGCCCAGAGCTTGCTGGGAAGGAAGGAAGAAGGAAGGGAGGGAGGGAGGGAGGAAGGAAGGAGAAGGAAGGAAGGAAGGAAGGAAGAAGAAGGGAGGGAGGGAAGGGAAGGGAGGGAGAGAGGAAGGAAAGAGAAGGAGGGAAGGGAAGGGGAAGGAAGGAAGGAAGGAAGGAAGATGGATGATTGGCAGTAAGTGTTATGACATGAGAGTGGTTCTCAACTTACGACTGATCTCTTAGCCACTGTTTGAAGTTTTGATGTCACTTCTCCCCGAAAGCTTTGATGAGGTTTTGATGACACCCACCTCCTGGTCATGTGGCCACATTTTGGGTGCTTGACAATTGGTATTTGCCCTACATTTACAGTTGTCTGCAGCATCCCGTGGTCATGTGACTATGATTTTGTTGAAAACCAGCATTTATGTTCACAGCCCTAGTGAACAAGGACCACAATGTTTGCTATAGGACCGCAGCATTCGCTTAATGACTAAAGTGGTCATTTCACAACTATGACCGTTGATTAATCAGCATCGCAAAATGGGTCCGGTCATATGGTGACATGCTTTATGACCATCATTATAATTAAATTTATTTTCTGCCCGTCTTGTGGTTTGAGCCAATTCTAAGTGGACTGAGGACTTATGCCCGTAATTGAAAAGCTTGTAAGTCAAAGACTTTAGAATAGAATAGAATAGAATAGAATAGAATAGAATAGAATAGAATAGAATAGAATAGAATAGAAATAAGGAATAGAATAGAATAGAATAAAATAGAAATAAGGAATAGAATAGAAATAAGGAATAGAATAGAATAGAATAGAATAGAAAAAGGAATAGAATAGAAATAAGGAATGGAATGGAATGGAATGGAATAGAATAGAATAGAATAGAATAGAATAGAATAGAATAGAAATAAGGAATGGAATAGAATAGAATAGAAAAAGGAATAGAATAGAAATAAGGAATAGAATAGAATAGAATAGAATAGAATAGAATAGAATAGAATAACAGAGTTGGAAGGGACCTTGCAGGTCATCTAGTCCAACCCCCTGCCCAAGGATTTCATGGATTCCGAATAAAAGTTCTTTTTTTTGTTTTTTGTTTTGCTTTCACGCAAATCTCTGGCTTGTTTTCTAACCATCTTTAAGCCTCTCCTCTCTTCATTCTGCTGTGGACCTTTCTCACTCTGAGCTTGCCAAGGAGCCCTGTGCAGTAATTTATCCTCTGGGTGTTTACCATTCTGCTTTCTCCATCGCTGGAGGAATTCTGTGCATGCTCCATTAAAGGCAATTGCTTCGCCCGCTCTTCTGAACTTGCTCTCTTTTTGTCCCTGACTAAACTGAATCTATGGAGGTCCCCGCTGGGCTTCGCTTCTCTTGCTCTCGGCTTGGCTGGGCGCTCTCCGCTGTCTGTCGGAAGCATTTGCCCCAGGATTGTCTCGCCAGCCCAGTTGTGCAGTCAGGAGTGTCGGAAAAGTCAAGATGGCAACCACCACGTTGTGAATTAACCCCCCCACGGACAACCTGACTGCATTATGGTTTTAGATGCTACATTAACCTTCACACAACAGCTTAAGGGCACCGTGTTAGCCTGAATTATTTAGTCGCCGTGTATGCCGCAACTTTATGTTTGCTGTGATAAATTATATTGATTCCTTTTCATTACAGTTCCATTTTTGGACTTTCTGATCACAGAAGCCTGTTGATGACCAAAAGTGTTTGGTCATGATTAAGCAGAAACTTCCTAACAGTGAGGACAATTAACCGGTGGAACAGCTTGCCACCAGAAGTTGTGGGTGCTCCATCACTGGAGGTTTTTAAGAAGAGTCTAGAGTCTAGACAGTCACTTATCTGAAATGGTATAGGTTCTCCTGCTTGAGCAAGGGGCTGGACTAGAAGACCTCCAAGGTCCCTTTCTATTCTATTCTATTCTATTCTATTCTATTCTATTCTATTCTATTCTATTCTATTCTATTCTTATTCCTATTTCTATTCCTATTCTATTCCTATCTCTACTCTACTCTACTCTACTCTACTCTACTCTACTCTACTCTACTCTACTCTACTCTACTCTACTCTACTCTACTCTACTCTACTCTACTCTATTCCTTTTTCTACTCTATTCCTTTTTCTATTCTATTCCCTTTTCTGTTCTATTCTATTCTATTCTATTCTATTCTATTCTATTCTATTCTATTCTATTCTATTCTATTCTATTCTATTCTATTCTATTCATACCTCCAAGGTCCCTTCCAGCTCTATTCTGATTGATTCATTGATTGATTGACTCCTGGCAGAACCAAACTTTGAGAGACCACTCTTCATTGCCATGTTATACAAGGCCAGGCCCATTTTATGCAAAAGGGCACTTTTTCATGTCCATGGCTATTTCCTCCCGTTTCCCTTTTTCATCCTGCCACGGGTGAAATTTGGCACTTTTTGATGGGATTCAATCCAAGCAGTTTCCACTCGACTTACCTTCCGTTAGGAGGTTACTCCCCGTTTTCTGCACAAGATCCATTCTTTCTCTGCTGGTCATTGCCATTCTTTCTAATTTTTTTTTTCACTTCTTTCTCTTTTTCCCCCCTGTCCCTCCAAGATTTTTTTCCCCGCTACACATAACAGCCTGTCTCATATTCATAACTTCACCCTTTGCTATTTTCTCTACTGACCATCTTAAAGAAACCAGAGTTGGGAGGGACCTTGGAAGTCTTCTAGTCCAGTCTCTTCTTAAAGATCCCACAACTTCTGGAAATACGACCGTTCTGTTGATTAATCGTCCCCACTGTCAGGAAATTCCTCCTTACTTCTAGTTGCATCTCTCTTTAATGCTCTTCCGCTCGTTACTCCTTATCTTGCCCTCAGGAAACATTAATAATAATATCTACATGTTCAAACTACAGAATTGAAACAAACCTTTTTTTGGAGAGACACTCTCGTTCTCATTCAATCTTAATTCTTCAAACCCCTTTTTCCTGCATTCTCCATATCCGTTTTTCTCTACCTGGGCAAGTTAAATGTTTTTGGACTTCAACTTCCAGAATGCAGCAGGCTCTTGGCTGGCTGGGGAATGCTGGGAGTTGAAGTCCATGCTTGTTAATGTTGCCAAGGTAGAGAAACACTGCTCCAAATGAACCAGAATTCAGAACCAGAATAGAGAATTGAATTCACAGCAAATGTCTCGCTTAGCAACAAAAAAAATTGTGGTCATAAGGATTACCTGCACATTTTTCTTTGGCAAGTGCAATGTTTAAGTCAGATCAAATCGTTACTGTCATAGATGTTGGCTAAGTAAGATGAAGTGCAATGTTTATGAATCTCCCACAGCATCCCAGGAAGTCAGCCAACCAGTGTGTGTGTGTGTGTGTGTGTGTGTGTGTGTGTGTGTGTGTATGTGTCTGCTGCAGGGGGTCCTGACGTTCAAGAGGGTGCTTGAAAACACATCATGGGGACGTCTATGGAAATTTTCGGTCATTCAGATCACCGTCATCCCAAAGGTGCTTTTTTCAGGAGGCAACTGGACTTTCTTGGTTTCTTTGAAGACATTTTTGCTTCTCATCCAAGAAGCTTCTTCAGCTCTGACTGGATGGTGGGGAAGACCACATTTCGGACCAAGGGGACCGCTGGTTTGAAAGAAGGATCAAAGAGTCTGCCTATGTCAAAATTGAACAGCCCTCCCTCAACAGAGGGGGAGGGATACGACATCATCTATCTGCAGTCTACAACACGGTCCTTTCAGCAGGTCCAACCAAGAAGGCTCCACACCCATTTGCACCACTCAGGTGACCCTGAGGACACAGGTAAGCCTCCAAGTGGCCTCAACCACTCTCTAAAAGAAGGCAAAGGACCAGCTGTCTGCAAGGAGTATAAATCCTTCCACTCTCCACCATCCAGTCAGAGCCGAAGAAGCTTCTTGGATGAGAAGCGAAACGTCTTCAAAGGAAAACAAAAAATGTCCAGTTGCCTCCTGAAAAAAGCACCTTTGGGACATGATGGGGACCCCCCCTCTTTTTATGTGCATCTGTGAAAAGATGAGCCGAAGCGGGGCTTTGCGTTTGTGGTTCCAGCTACACCTTACACTTTTTGCACCCCGCTCCTGCAGGTCAAAGCTATCCAGCAATTAATTTTTGCCTAAAGAGCTTGCAGATCCAGCCAGCATGTTTAAGGAAGTGACAACAATCTCATTTGTATAAGGCATTGTAAGAGGAGTAATTATTATATTCATTCAAAAGGCAATTAAGCCTCCCAAGTTGCACTGATCAGTGAAACAGGGTGGCATATTTATGTAATTCTGTTTTTCCTCCTTCCCTCTCCTCACCTGAAATGAGCAGAATTAATTAAGTGGTGGAAAGAAAATGATTTGCTTCCTCCCCTAATAGTAATAAATTTAGTCCCTCTATAATATAATCTATTGCATTGTTACTGTTTGTGGGAAACCATTTATTGGCAGCGGTT
>NW_015390975.1:65853-82973 GCF_001527695.2 Protobothrops mucrosquamatus | reverse complement strand
TCCTTCCTTCCTTCCTTCCTTCCTTCCTTCCTTCCTTCCTTCCTTCCTTCCTTCCTTCCTCTTTCTCCTTCCTTCCCCTCCCTTCTTCCCTCCCTCTTTCTCTTTCTTTTCTCTTTCTCTTTCTCCTACCTGTCTGCCCTCCTCTCCTGCCCAGGAGCTCTACGTTAGAGTAGAAGAATTGGGGAGCCCCCCCCACAAAGGCTCTTTCCCTCTTTCACCCACGTTCAAACCCCAAATCTCTTTGCTACCCACCCACCCCCGAATTGGGAGCCTGTTTTGGCAGAGAAAAGCATCACCTCCCTGAATGTAAAAATATTCCCCAGCGAAGGGGGGGGGGGTGTCTGCAACCAGCAGTGTTCCTTTTTAAAATTCTTCATTCCATCCTGATTAATGTGGCCCGGCAGAGGAATTGGGGAGGGTGTGTGTGAAATGCCCGAGGCTGGAGGTTGAGCGTTGTCGTGGGGATGCCAATAGGAAATCTGCAGACCCCTTTCTCCCACCTCCTGTGCTCATTTTCCAGAAAAGCTGCCGAAGGAGACCCCTCGCCCTGCTAGGGCTGCTGGGATGGAGGAGGGATGTTGGTAATTAAGGAAAAAGCATGGAGGAGAGTTATGGCTCCGCTTAAGCGGCATTTCCTCTTTTCAGGGCAAAGCAAACGCCTAGGGTGGGGGTGGGGGGGGCTTCCCCCTCCCAGATGTTCTCCATCCCTTCCCTCAGCCTCCTTCCCCCCCTCCCAATGAAGCCCCAGGCTGCCCTTCTGAGCCGCCGTTATTTTTAAGAAGGCCTTTGATGTTGGCTCAGCCCCCACCTCGTCTTTGAACTTTAAATACCATCACACAACTGGGGCAGGTAGCCTGGCAGGAGGCGGTGCCGGGAGGGGGAGGCGGGGAGGGGGCAGCCACGGTGGGGAAGATGAAAGGGTCGAGAGGGTCGGTGGCAACTGCACAATCGAAGCCCTGGGATTTTTTGATAGCAGCTCCTCCCACCCCATAGATACCCTCTGATGCCGGGCATCGTTTGCTGTGGTCCTAACACAATGTATCTCAGCCTTGGCAGCTTGATGATGTATGGACTTCAATTCCCAGAATTCCCAGCCAGCATGTGGACTTCAACCCCCAGGAATTCCCCAGCCAGCACCTGGACTTCAACCCCCAGAATTCCCTAGCCAGCATGTGGACCAGTTCCCAGAATTCTCCAGCCAGCACGTGGACTTCAACCCCCAGAATTCCCTAGCCAACATGTGGACTTCAACCCCCAGAATTCCCCAGCCAGCACGTGGACTTCAACTCCCAGAATTCCCTAGCCAGCACATGGACTTCAACTCCCAGAATTCCCTAGCCAGCACATGGACTTCAACCCCCAGAATTCCCTAGCCAGCACATGGACTTCAACTCCCAGAATTCCCTAGCCAGCACGTGGACTTCAACCCCCAGAATTCCCTAGCCAGCACGTGGACTTCAGTTCCCAGAATTCCCCAGCCAGCACGTGGACTTCAACTCCCAGAATTCCTTAGCCAACACGTAGACTTTAACTCCCAGAATTCCCCAGCCCATGTGTGGACTTCAGTTCCCAGAATTCCCCAGCCAGCGTGTGGACTTCAACTCCCAGAATTCCCCAGCCAGCACGTGGACTTCAACTCCCGGAATTCCCCAGCCAGCATGTGGACTTCAGTTCCCAGAATTCCCCAGCCAGCACGTGGACTTCAACCCCCAGAATTCCCCAGCCAGCATATGCTGACTGGAATATTCTGGAAGTCCACACATCAAGCTGCGAAGGTTGAGAAATGCTGCCTAACAGACCACTGAGGCACAACTGCTCCGGCCTTTATAGCTGCCTTCAGAAGGTAAATGTCCTCTTGTGGCTCCTTCCCTCGATCGATGGAGTTTAGCCATTTTTTCCCCTTCGGTAGTTTGCAAACCAGGGTGGGGTATCCCTTCCTGGAGGCCCTCTCTGTGCCCCTCTTTCTTTCCCCCCAGCCAGCAGACGCTTGCAAGCTGCCCTTTCAAAAGCCACCAGGGATTCCTTCAGAAAACCCCAGCCAAGGAAATCACATTTCAACTCCGAATGAGAAAATTGCAAAGGAGAAAATGAAAAAAAAAGGGTTTATCCTTGGCTCTTTCAGCATGATACCAAGTGGTGTTGTCACATCAATGCTTGATTTTAATCTGTATGCTGCTAGATGGTTTCTGGGGTCTTGCTGTTGAGGAAAGAAAGAAAGAAAGAAAGAAAGAAAGAAGGAAGGAAGAAAGGAAGGAAGGAAGGAAGGTCAAACAGGAAACCTCTTCTTAAACCCCCCCCAGTGTTGGAGCACCCCCCAGCAGCCTTTGGTGCTATGTAAATGCAATGCAAGTGCAACCAGTGATTCATGGATGGATGGAAGGAAGGAAGAAAGAGAGAGAAGGAGAGAGGGAGGAACGGAAGGAAGGAGTGAGTAAGGGAGGGAGGGAGGGAAGGAAGGAAAGAAATGAAATGTTGGAAGAAAAGTCTTCATCATGGTTCAGTCCAAGCCGGGAATAAGCAACATGGAGACTGCTTTAGAAAGAAGGTTGCAGTTTATTGAAGAGGAGAGCCAGACAGAGAGATGGCTCTGGCAGAAAAAGGAGAGAGAGAAAAAAGGACTGAGCACATGTAGGAAGTGGGTTTTTATACCCTCTGGAGCCTTTTGTTTGGAGTTGTTTCCTGTGGCATGAACTTTAACCTGAGTCTGAGAGTGCCTTTCTGGTATTCTGATGGTGATGGGTCAATCTTATTATGTCCTGCTTCCCTGGGGCTGGCGCTGATGACTCTTAGAATTTGGATGGGGTATGTAGATTTTAGGTCTTTGTCTTCTTAATCTCCTAGCTCCCTGGATTTACATCTGCATCTCTATAGAGCTGATTTCTGCTTGGGGAAGGGAGGCCTGGAGCTATTAAGAAAATTGGGCATGCTTTCCTGCCTCTTCAAGATCTTTTGAGGAAATATATTTTCCTGCCCTTTTAATATTTCCTTCTCTGGGGGGGGGACTTCCCACAGAAGGAAGGAAGGAAGGAAGGAAGGAAGGAAGGAAGGAAGGGTGGACGAATGGTTTCCTGGCACTAAGTCCCATGATATGAGACAGGTTACTTTGCAGTTCATCCTTGGTTTATGATCAGTCACGTAGCGCTGCTTCAAAGCTATGATGGATCCCCCAAAAGCTACTTATGACCCCAGCTTTGAAGTTCTGACATTCCCCCCCCACGGTCATGTGACTGCAGTTTGGGCTCTTAGCAATTGGCCCACAATTACAGCCATTTGCAGTCTTGTGGCAGGGATTTACTACGGTTTTGCCGGAAACCAGCATTTTATCTCCAGCGCCAGCAAAAACCCGACTCACAGCAAACAGCTGTGCAGCAAAACCGGTCATTAAAAACGTGACCCGCTTTAGGACTGTCACAACCCTGATTGCCAGGCTCACTTGTGGCAAGCTGAGGACTACCCTTACTTTAAAGTTTGGGAGAGAAAGATGCTCCATGGAGCTACGCAGCCTTTTCCCATTTTCAAAATGGCTCGGTCAGCATGCTGCTCCCGAGAGGGATGTCCCAGCAGTGAGTAACTTCCAGCTCTCTCAAAAGAAACCCCTAATCTCCAATTTATATTCACTTTCTGTTATTTACCAAGTAGGTTATTGGTTAAAAGACTGATAAAGATTCAGGGGATCAAGGATGTCGGTGTCCAGCTGCAAGTTCCCTCATTCTTTTCCCCCCCAATAAATATTTTATTGGTTTTTAACTATAACCATCTCCAGGGCCTGGTGTATAGCATGTTGTCTTGGTTTATATTTTAATAAGGAAAAAAAAGACAATAATAAATAACAATCAGTAATGATCGATTTTGATCATTCCATAATTAGTATATTAATTAACAATACATTTCTTTGATCTTCCCTTCTCCCATTTCTATTCTCCTTCTTCAACCTTCAGTAAAATGTAATCTATATAAATAAAAATGTAAATGTTCGTTTGTTCAAAATCTTAAATCTCCGAAAGTTTTTCACCGATTGCTTTGAAATTTTGATACAACGTTGCATTCGAATACGCGCGTGTTTTTATATACCTACTATTGTATAGATGTCACACCTGTGACAGGTAAAAACATGCTTTTTTTTGAAAAAGAGCGCCATCTGTTGGACGTAAAAGCAATACACGCTAGCATTGTGAAATTAAACATATTACAAAAGTGCACTTTCTCTTTTCTTTCTTTTCCATTTAACCAGACTGAGCCACAGCAATGCATGGCCGGGTACAGCTAGTTCTTAATATTTTCAATATATAAATGATTAAATATAGGCATTTTGTAATATTTGTACAAATAGTAATAATCTCTATGTATAGCATATTTTTTCCCCCAGCTCATTTGTTTGTTTATGAGATCACCCACATCAGTTACGGCTCTGGGCGACTTACAAAACGCAACGCCAATGCTGCTAACATTGGATGTTCCCATGTTCCCGCTCTGACAACTGAGGGAAGTGCAGCCATTTTCTCTTCTCCTTTTCTATGCTTTTTCTTGCTTTTAGGAATCAGATGCAGCAGGGAGGAATGAAAGCTCTGCTAGCCATAACGATAACACCCCACTGTGGGGACCCGAGGACAAGCTGATAACGTTTTGGCGGGCTGGGGAGCTGGGGAGGAAGCCCATGCTTTTAACTTGCTTTAAAGCAAGGTTCTACATTTAGGCAAGAAAAACCAAATGCACAGGTATAGTACAGGGGGTACCTTGCTCAATAGTAGTAACTGTGAGAGGGATCTCAGAGTCCTAGTGGACAATCACTTAAATGTGAGCCAGCCGTGTGCTGCAGCTGCCAAAAAAGCCAACATAGTGCTAGGCTGCATTAACAGAGTGATAGAATCAAGATCACGTCAAGTATTAATACCACTTTACAATGCCTTGGTAAGGCCACACTTGGAATACTGCATCCAGTTTTGGTCACCACGATGTAAAAAAGATGCTGAGACTCTAGAAAGAGTGCAGAGAAGAGCAACAAAGATGATTAGGGGACTGGAGGCTAAAACATATAAGGAATGGTTGCTGGAATTGGGGATGTCTAGTTTAATGAAGAGAAGGACGAGGGGTGACATGATAGCAGTCTTCCAATATCTCAGGGGTTGCCACAAAGAAGAGGGAGTCAAGCTATTTTCCAAAGCGCCTGAAGGCAGGACAAGAAGCAACGGATGGAAACTAATCAAGGAGAGAAGCAACCTGGAACTAAGGAGAAACTTCCTGACAGTGAGAAAAATTAACCAGTGGAACAACCTGCCTCCAGAAGCGGTGAATGTTCCAACACTGGAAGTTTTTAAGAAGAGACTGGACAGCCATTTTATCCGAAATGGTATAGGGTTTCATGCCTGAGCAGGGGGTTGGACTAGATGACCTTCAAGGTCCCTTCCAACTTTACTATTATTATTATTAACTAATTGGGGAACGTGATTTATGACAGTTTATTGAGGGTAAGAATTGTACTTTGTAACCCCGACTGCTCTTTAGAAGGCCAGATCCTGAAGTTGAAACTCAAGTACTTTGGCCACCTAATGAGAAGGAAGGACTCCCTGGAGAAGAGCCTGATGCTGGGAAAGATGGAGGGCAAGAGAAGAAGGGGATGACAGAGAAGGAGGTGGCTGGATGGAGTCACTGAAGCAGGAGGCGTGAGCTTAAATGGACTCCAGAAGATGGTAGAGGACAGGAAGGCCTGGAGGAACGTTGTCCATGGGGTCGCGATGGGTCAGACACGACTGCACAACTAACAACAACAAGTACTTTGTATCTGGGGGAATGGAATTTAGTTTTGGGTTCAACTATGTAGTGCTGATACTTTGTTTTCTGAATAAAATGTTCTTTAAGGAAGAATTTTGCCTTGAAGTTCTTTTGATGGGTTTCATCTATTGGAAACATGACACGCAACAGCGAAGATGCCAAGAAAGCAGGATTGTTTCATCGAAAGAGAAAGCCCAGAACTGATCGATCATTTCAGAAAAGATGAGAGCAGAGTTCCATCATCTGGAGACCGAGCTTAATCTAAGATCAGAGGAAGATGGTTTCCAGATGACAGAGAAGGTCCATTTCCTGAATCCCACCAGATGACATTGTTTCCTTAATAGGACTCGGACTATGTGGCTGCTGTCCTATCTTGTGGGATGGGCAGACACTACAAGGGATAGGTGGTCCCCCCAGACTCATTCTGTAAGAAAGATGACTGTGTCTGAGGGACTTTGAGAATGCCACAAAGAGGAGAGAGTCAGTTTATCTTTCAAAGCACCAGAGGGCAGGACAAGAAACATTGGTTGGAAGCTGATCAAGGACAGAAACAACCTGGAATTAAGGAGAAACTTCCTAACGATTAACCAGTGGAACAGCTTGCCTCCAGAAGTTGTAGGTGCTTCATCACTGGAGGTTTTTAAGAAAAGACTGGACAGCCACCTGTCTGTAATGGTATAGGTTTTCCTGCTTGAGCTGGAGGTTGGACTAGAAGACCTCTAAGGTCCCTCCCAGCTCTATTCTGATTAAAGTTATCCCATTTGAGATACTTTGGTTCAAAAACATTTGTCCTATGATGCCGTTTTGCCCAGTTAAAGTTTATGGGAATAGAATAGAATAGAATAGAATATGGAATGGAATGGAATGGAACAGAGAATGGAATGGAATAGAGAATGGAATAGAATAGAATAGAATAGAATAGAATAGAATAGAATAGAATAGAATAGAATAGAATAGAAAAAGGAATGGAATGGAATGGAATGGAATGGAATGGAGAGTGGAGTGGAGTGGAGTGGAGTGGAGTAGAGTATAGAGTAGAGTAGAGTAGAGTAGAGTAGAGTAGAGTAGAGTAGAGTAGAGTAGAGTAGAATAACAGAGCTGGAAGGGACCTTTCAGGTCATCTAGTCCAACCCCCCACCTAAGCAGAGACCCTACACCATTTATGACAGATGGCTGTCCAGTCTCTTCTTGAAAGCCTTCAGTGATGAAGCACCAAAATCTGAAGGCAACTTCTGTTCCATTGGTTGATTGTTCTCACTGTCAGAAAATTTCTGCTTCTTTCTAGGTAGAATCTCTCCTTGATCAGTTTCCATCCGTTATTCCTTGTCTGGCCTTCAGGTGCTTTGGAAAATAGGTTGACCCCTCTCCTCTCTGTGGCAGCCCCTCAAATATTGGAACGCTGCTATCATATCTCCTCACTGCTATCACAATTTCTCAGGACCAAACTCATTCCAGATGCCTGGCAAGATGGAGCTTCTGTCATCTTGACAGGACTCTCCCAGCCCAGGTGAGAGTCCAAGTTATTTTAGAATAGAATAGAGCTGGGAGGGACCTTGGAGGTCTGCTAGTCCAGCCCCCTGCTCAAGCAGGAGAACCTAGACCGTCTCAGACAAGTGACTGTCCAGTCTCTTCTTAAAAATCTCCAGTGATGGAGCGCCCACGATTTCTGGAGGCAAGCTGTTCCACTGGTTGATTGTCCTCCCTGTCAGGAAGTTTTAATTGTTAGATGCTCAGAATGCTGCTCACAAAATCTTGTGCCCGGTCCCTCCCCAGCAAGAAACAAGAGGCAGAGAACACATTGCAAGTGTTGTGTCCCGTGCCTGCAGAAGCAGGCGCGGGAAGTTGCAAGAGTCCCGGGCATTTGCAGAAGCTGCCCGGGACCAGACTGACCGGCGCCGGTCTTGCGCGCATGTGCAAGGCGGGAAAGGACTACCTTGTGACTGGGGGGAATTGCCCGGGGATTGGAGAGTATAAATAGAGGCTTGCGCGCCTCTGGGGTTGTCGTTGTTGTAGAGTGGAGCAAACAATAAAGACTTGTTGAAGATGAATCATCTCAAGCGCCATTATTCCCAGGACTTAACAGCAGGGTAGACACAATAAGAGCAGGGAAATAGCCCCATTACCATCAAAAAAAGACCTGCCGTTTGGCCATCTAAACAGAAAAATAAAATAATACTGGCTGTAGCTGAGAACGAGTTCTGTTGCTGGAATTCTGGTAGCCCCATCGCTTTCCTCTCAATAAATCTTGCTAAAGGGGCTCGCTGGGAATTGGGCTTGGAAAACAATTCCGCTCAGTTTAGGCAGAGGCATAAAACCCTGACTATAGTTTAGCAGAGTGTTTTTCAAACTGGGCAACTTTGAGTTGTGTGGACTTTAAACTCCCAGAATTCCCCAGTCAGCACGAGCTGAAGTCCACTCAATTTAAACTGCCCAGTTTGGAAAACACGGGTCTGGCACGTTCCTTGTTTTGGGGAACCAGGTCCAGGCATCACATTGGTGTGCACAGCACCCCTTGACTGACCCACAGTTCATTTAGTGACCGTTGGAAGTTACAAGAGCATTGAAAAAGTGACATGACCAGTTTTCGCTCCTTGCAGCCTCCCCAGGGTCACGTGATTTACATTCGGATGCTTGACAACTGGTTCACATTTAGGACAATTGCAGTGTCCCGGGGTCGTGTGTGATGCCCTTTTGTGACCTTCTGACAAGCAAAGCCCATGGTCGCTTTACAACCATGTTGCTACCCTAACAACTGCGGCAATGTGCTTAACAAACGTGGCCAATTTTGGATTAAGATTTGGTGGAACATTCAAAATATTTTTAAGAAAAAGATAAAGTTTAAACCACAGATATTTTTGTTGGGTATTTTGGAAGATTTGGATGCAAAAGAAATGGAGTTGATGTTAAATCTTATAACTGCTGCAAGATTATTAATTGCTCAATTTTGGAAAATGAAAGGTTTACCTACTATAGAAGAATGGGTATTTAAAGTCTCAAACTTAGCAGAAATGGCCAAGATTTCCGCTTATGTGAAGGATCACTCACAAGAAAGATATATATTGGTTTGGAGAAGATGGATTGATTATATTGAGTTTAAATATGGAACAAAAAATATCATTTGGTTTTTGAATGAACTTCTGATTTTTAATATTTAAAATTATGTTAATATTCTGGTATTTTATAATTGTATATTTGTCTTAAAAGAGAGTTAAAGGAAGTTATAGATTTGTTAGATTAATAGTTGATTAATGTTAGTTAGATTATGATTATTTTATTGTTAATCCTGTGATTGGCTCTGGGAAGTGAGGGGGGGAGGGATGGAGGGTTGGGTTTGGAGGGAGGGGGGGATTTATATTGTAAAATTTTATAAAATTTTCAATAAAAAAAAACAAAACAAAAAAAACAAACGTGGCCAGAAAAATGGTAAAACGGGGCAAAACTCAGTTAACGAGTTTCTCACTGAGCAACATCAAGTTTTGGCTCGTTTGTGGTCGTAAGAAGTGAGTTGTAAAGGTGAGTCAGTTGCCAAGTGCTTAAAATCTGGTCACATTACTCTCTCTCTCTCTCTCTCTCTCTCTCTCTCTCTCTCTCTCTGTGTGTGTGTGTGTGTGAGGGGCATTTTACGATGGCCAGAAGTGCTTTATGGGCCATAAGATGCCTGTTTGAAGGTGTAACTGAACGTGCATAAAAATAACTGGTCTGTAAGCCGAGGACTATCCGGGTGGTAGTTATAAAGTCCAGTCAAGTGGAGCTGATTTTCAGTCCATGTTGCCAGAGAATCAAAGGATTTCACGAAACCCAGAATTGACCCTGGTCTACTTTCTTGAGTGGAGCTTCATGGACACATGCATATGACTTTTTGGTTGTCTTATTCTGGGATGTTTTCCCCACTTCCTGGTCTTTCCTTTGCTTCCCATCCAAGCACTAACCAGGATCAGCTCAAACAATTGTTTGTCCAGGATGGTATAAGGTCTCCTGCCTTGGGCAGTGGATTGGACTAGAAGATCCCTTCCAGCCCTAGGATTCTCTCCTCTCCTCTCCTCTCCTCTCCTCNTCGGCCCTGCCCTCTGGGTGCATGCTGGGGAGGGGTCACCCTTTGTGAGGAATGAAGAAATGCACCATGCCTTGGCGCTTGCCCCGGTCCCACCTCCTTCTGCCAGAGACCCTCAGATCTGTCCCACTCCTGCCCAGGCCCCCACAGGCACTCTTGACGCGAACGATGTAGAGCTGGCCATGCCCACCCAGTAGGCCACACCCACTCCATCCACACCCACCCAGTAGGCTGCACCCACTCTGGCCACACCCACCTGCCCCCCCAAGGGCAACTGCAATGCTGATGTGACCCTCAGTGAAATTGAGTTTGACACCCCTGTTCAAGACCCTTAAGAACGGTGGCCAACGGTCACCGCTCACGTGAGCTGAGTCTCCTGAGCCTAGAGCAGTGATGGCGAACCTTTCAGAGACCGTGTGCCCAAACCACAACCCTAAACCCACTTATTTATCGCAAAGTGCCAGGGCCGCATCAGCATTGTGATGCCCTGAGGGGGGGCATGGGGGGCATGGCTGCAGTTGTCATGGCAGAGTGGGTGGGCATGGCTGGGGTGGGCATGGCCACCTCGATGTTGCTCATGGGGGGATGCCTGTGGGGGCCGGGCAGGGTTGGGGAAGATCCAGGGGGTCTCTGGTGGGTGGGGCAGTGGGCAGGAGGCCCAGTATAGATGGGGGGAGGCACGCAAATCCTAGCTGGGACTGGGGGGGGCATGGCACCGATGGGGATCCAGCTTTCCCTGCTCGGGGTGGCCTTTGGCTTGCTGGGTGTGGGTGTGCTCTACCATCTCTACTCAAGCTTGCTAGTTGGCCACTTTGCCTCCTTTGTGTTGGGTAAGACTGCCACTCTGGGTGGCGGCGGCGGCCTAATGGACATGCACAAGCTGCTGGCAGCGACGGCGCACGTGCCCACAGAGAGGGCTCTGAGTGCCGCCTCTGGCACGCGTGCCACAGGTTCGCCGCCACTGGCCTAGAGGTTCTGTTTCAGACTCAGTGGCCCACACATTTATATTTGGAGTGTGGTGAAAGAGATCAATTAATTGGAGGTTGGTTTATAACGAAGCAAAAGGCTGATTGCGCTATTAAAGTTTAGAACAGAGGTCCCCAACCTTTCTGGGTTGACGGCCTGAAGGGAAAGGGAGGAGCAGGCAGCTTTACGAGCGCATGCGCGTGTGCCCGGGCAACGCTCGCGGTGACGCTAAGGCCTGCGCGACTCTCGTGGCGATGCTAGCACGAGTGGGGGGATGAGTGTGTGCGCGCACTGGCCGGCCACTCATGTGGGTTGCAGCCCACAGGTTGGGGACCCCCTGGTTCAGAACACTGCTTGAACATCTTGGGTGATTGCGGTGGTGGTGGAATCACACCTACAACATTTGTACCCCACCAAAGAGTCCTCTGTGGCCGCATCTGTCAATCTGCCAGGTATGCTTGGTTGGTTGAAATACTGTCCTAGCTTATTTCTGCAGCAGCAGCAGAAATCAGGAGGAGATGCTTCACCAGGTCAGGGGGCTCAGCCTCCGAGGTGTTTGAAATTCAAGGTCCAGAACGGCTGAGTAAAAATGCTGCGTAAACTGTCTGAGCAGAGAAACGGCCTTGACTGTTTCTCCAACAAAAGAGAATTTGTCAGCCCGTTTTCAAGAGAAGGGCAGACCCGGCTATTATTAAAAAGGAGCTACTGTTAGTAAAGTCCTCTTTTGCTGCTTCTACCGCTGCTCCTGAGGTGCTCCAGTTGGGTTGAAGGCAAGGGTGGGAATCCTGGGAATTTTTGCGGTTTGCTAGAGAAAGGAGTGAACAATTCAAGCAGAATGGGTACCCACAACCATTTGTTGCAAGATAGCGGGACTTGGGTTTGGCTAGTCTAAAGAAAAGAAGAAATAGGGGAGACTTGATAGCAGTGTTCCAGTATCTGAGGGGCTGCCACAAGGCAGAGGGGGGCAGGTTGTTCACCAGAGCACTAGAGGGAAGGACGAGAAACAATGGTTGGAAACTGATCAAAGAGAGAAGCAACCTGGAATTAAGGAGAAACTTCCTGACAGTGAGGACAATCAACCAGTGGAACAGCTTTGCCTTCAGAAATCATGGGCGCTCCATCACTGGAAGTTTTTAAGAAGAGACCGGACAGTCACCTGTCTGAGATTGTATAGGTTCTCCTGCTTGAGCAGGGGGCTGGACTAGAAGACCTCCAAAGTTCCTTCCAGCTTTATTCTATTCTATTCTATTCTATTCTATTCTATTCTATTCTATTCTATTCTATTCTATTCTACTCTACTCTACTCTATTCTATTATCTGTGCAACACGGTGGGGAGAGAAAGGAAGAAACAAGGTGCAAGAACAATCACCTGGCACACCCTGCCATACATCAAAAACATTTCGGAAGCTGTAGAATGCAGCTTCCGAGATCTGCAAGTGGGCATCGCACACTGCCCAGAGGCTACCGTATGAGGACAAACTGTGAATTGCAAGGATCGCTTGGAGGTGGGAGATATATCCAGGGTAATCTACCGGATCCCCTGCATGGATTGCCCCTGTGACTATGTAGGACAAATGGAGAGGATGCTAACCACCAGATTGCAAGAACACAAGTGAGTGATCAGATGAGGACACCCAAATTCATTGGTAGCCTCACATTGCTGTTGGGAAGAGGGGTGATTTCTTTATTACTGTGCGTTCTGCCATACTCCTGGGGGGAAGGGAGAAGCTATGGGCACTACAAGGTATCATCTCCACTTTCCTCTATCTGCTTGCTCTTTGATCTATTTCCCTTGATGCCAGCCTGGGGTGAGAATGGAATGTGCTTCCAACCATCTGCCTTATCTCTAGCTGCAGAAGAAGAGATGTGAAGACCTAGCAACCTAACAGCCTTGGAACAGCATCTTATCAACCCCGTTCCCACAGCGGACTCATACTTGGATTGGCTTATTTGAACTGACCGGATTGACTATTGGGGTGGGGTTTGTTCATTACTCCTTTAACCTACTGATTCGCGTGGGAAACCCTCAGATCCTGCTTTTTATGCCTGCTGTCAACTTCTCCTAATAAAAGTTCCTTTTGGAATGAAGCCGTTCCAGGAGTTCTGCTTTCTTGGGAAGAGAGAGACTGAGGCAGGTCCTTACAAGGACATACATTCAATTTTGCAGCTATGAAGATTGTTGGCCGAGCAGGCACAAAAACAGCCCTAGTGGGGCAGTGAAGGCTATTTTGACAGCTTAGGCCATTTCACTGAAAGGAAGATAAATTTCTTGTCCCTCCTCGGACTTGCCTGGTGCTGTAATTCAGAGTTCCCCAACCTTTCCAGCATTGCAGACCGGTGGCGGGGGGGAAGGGAGAGGGGATGGCAAGCATGTGCATAGTTCCATTTATGCAAGTGGCGGGCATGTGACATCTTTTGATACCCCCCCTCCCTTAGGCAAATGCCTCTGTGCTGAAGCATGTTCTGTATTTCCAAAACCGCATCTCTGCAGTGGCACAAACCTTGGTTACTTTCCTTGAAATGCAGCCCTTCCAATCCTTGTTTGGGTTTTTCTCTCCCTTCCCCTCCTTCTCTCTGACTTTGGGGCATCCAATTGATCCGCGAAGCTCCCGTGCTTCAGCCAGGAGTAACAAACCGCTTCCCCATTACCTCTTCTCAGTGAACTTTGCCAACCTGCTTAGTATTCATACCTAGAGTCAATTATTTACAACAGAGATTCCTCATGCAAAGTTTCAGGGGTCTAACAAGGCAGTTATAGCAGTGATTTAAAACCTAGCAAGCATGATTATAAAGCAGAATTATTCCGAGAACGCTGCAAAAGAGATCGGTTGCAATGAAACAAGAGGAGCTGTTTGGGATGGGGGGGGGTGGGAAGGAGTCAAGAAGTCTGCGATTGTCTATTTTACCAATCTGCATAGGCATTAAATTAATGTATGTACCTGCAGGCAGACACGCAGGTACTCGAGGAAAAAACAAGTTCTGCAAACTGAACATAGTCAATAAGCAGCTTTTAAGGGAATTTGGGAGCAACGAAATCTTCCCCCCCACCTCGACAAAAGTATTAACCACTTCAGAAAATCATTCCTGCCTTTCAGACTTGAGGTGGAGGAACTGGGAACATAATGTGGATCACTAGATCATTGGATGATAACCCGCATAAGATTGCAATGGCGCTGTCGAAAAATGGCAATAATCTGGAAGCTGCCAGATTGCTGGTGGGGATGAATGTGTTCTTCACTTACAGCCAACTTTACATGATAAGCAAAGAGAGACTCAGTTTCAATCAGTAGCTAAACCCCATTTATACACCATTCAAAAGAGATCATAAAAAAGCGGAGGAGGAAATAAAAAGACCAGCAACCTATACCCAGATAAACAGGGATTAACACCAGACAAACAATCAAGCAGAAAACAATATTAAGGAGTGATTCAACTAAAATGATCAAAGGCCTGGAGACAAAAAACATATGAAGAACGGTTGCAGGAACCGTTGGCTGGTCTAGTGAAGAGAAGGACCAGGGGAGACGTGATAGCAGTCTTCCAATATTTGAGGGGCTGCCACAGAGAAGAGGGGGACAACTTATTTTCCAAAGCACCGGAAGGCCAGACAAGGAATAACGGATGGAAACTGATCAAGGAGAGATTCAACCTGGAAAGAAGGAGGTATTTCCTAACAATGAGGACAATCAACCAGTGGAACAGAAGTTGCCTTCAGAAGTCATGGGAGCTTCATCACTGGAGGCTTTCAAGAAAAGACTGGACTGCCATCTGTCAGAAATGGGATAGGGTCTCCTGCTTGGGTGGGGAGGGGGGTTGACCTACAAGGTCCCTTCCAACTCTGTTATTCTAATTCAATAGCCTCATCGAGGGAGTACCGAGGAGAAAGCTACCCCTCACAAGCTTTATACTCTACATAAACAGGGAGAAAACCCCACACTCCCTAAGCATGTTACCTATTTGAAATGTCTGCAAGTCAACAATCCGGTTCAGAGAGCACCAAGGATTGGCTGCTTGAGCCCCGAGCTACAGAAATTCTCTACAATGACCTCAATTTGTCATTCCATTTGTGGTGTCATAGTATTTTTTTCTTCATTGTTTTTGTCTGCTGATTAATAGTAGCCTAACAGGTGGGCTATTGTGATGATAGCTTGTTTGGATGAAAATTATGGCCTCCTGGATCATTTTGCATGCCGAGCCGATATTTTGGGGACAATGTCTCCATATGTCAAGCCCGGCACAACTGACTTTCCTCTTTGTCTAGTCTAGAGAAAAGAAGAAACAGGGGTGACATGATAGCAGTGTTCCAGTATTTGAGGGGCTGTCACAAAGAAGAGGGGGTCACGTTGTTCACCAAAGCACCAGAGGGCAGGGCAAGAAACAATGATGGGAAACTGATCAAGGAGAGAAGCAACCTGGATTTAAGGAGAAACTTCCTGACAGTGAGGACAATTAACCAGTGGAACAGCTGGCCACCAGAAATCATGGGTGCTCCCTCACTGGAGGTTTTTAAGAAGAGACTGGACAGCCACTTGTCTGAGATGGTAGAGACTCTCCTGCTTAAACGGGAGGCTGGACTAGAAGACCTCCAAGGTCCCTTCCAGCTCTACTCTATTCTATTCTAAAAACTTCTGGATTAAATACAGGTAGTCCTCAATTTACGACCACAGTTGAGGCCAGAATTTGTGTTGCTAAGTGAGACATTTTTTAAGGGAGTGTTGTCCCATTTGACAACTTTTCTTGCCACAGTTGTTCAGTGAATCACTGCAGTTGTTAAATTAGCAACATGGTTGTTAAGTGAATCCAGCTTCCCGATTGACTTTGCTTGTCGGATGTTCGCAAAAGGGGATCACACGACCCCGGGACCAGTGCGACTGTCATAAATGTGAGTCAGTTGTTAAGTATCCGAAGGTAAATCACGTGACCTTGGGGGGATGCTGCCACGGTCATCGGTGTGAAAAATGGTCCTAAGTCACTTTTTTTGGGTGCTGTTGTAACTTCAAACGGTCACTAAGCGAACTGTTGTTAGGTTGAGGACTAGCTGTGGTTCATTGGAGGAAGGAATCTGGCCTGGACATGGTGCTAGATTCAAGCCTGCAGGGTTCACCTTTGAATTTTCAAATTTCATGTTCTTGCGGCATGTCTAATTATCTGCATAACCTGAACATAATTAGTCATGTTTTAAATATTTTATACGCCTGGATTTCCAGATGGGAGCGTTGACTGACCTTTCCCTTCCCTTCCCACTTGCCAGGTTCCCACCTGCTTCGGCTTCTGCTTTCATTACAGGGTCTGTTCTGTGGGAAGTCAGCCCCCCCCAGAGAAAGAAATATTTTTGGAAATATTTAAAAGACAGAATATATTTCCCTAAAGGATTTTAAAAGCAGAAACCAACCCTTCCCCCAAGTCTCTCCGTCCCAAACAGAAACCAAGTCTGCAGAAATGCAGATGTGATAATCTTGTCTGAAAGACTGGAATCAGGAAACTGGGATTAGGAAGAAAGATCCCTAGGATCGACACACCAAAAATCTAAGAGTCATCAGCCCCAGCCCCAGGGAAGCAGGATATGACCCTTGGGACATAATAGGATTAACCCACCACCATCAGAATACCAGAAAGGCACACTCAGGTCAAAGTTCACGCCACAGGAACAACTCCAAACAAAAGGCTCCAGAGGGTATAAAAACCCACTCCCTACATGTGCTCACTCTCTTTTTTTCCAGAGCCATCTTTCTGTCTGGCTCTCCTCTTCAATAAACTGCAACCTTCTTTCTAAAGCAGTCGCCATGTTGTTTATTCCCGGCTTGGACTGAACCCTGATGAAGACTTTTCCTTCAACGGTTCCAAACTGCTGCCCTCCTAGGAGAGGGACGTTGAGAATGCACTCCCCTGCTTTTCTAAAATGTTTGCCTCTTCGTTCACCAGGCTCGGCTGGTGGGGAATTAGGAAAGACGCTAAGAGGAAAAGGCTGGCTTACTCTGGGGAAGTCAATTTCCTTTCTTCCTCAGCGCTGTGTATTTTTCTTGGAGAATGGCCGTATTAACGTTGTGCAGAGCTGGTCTCCCTGCATTTCTTTTCAAACAACTCCGTGCCGGGGATAACTGAGTGTTTGGCATTTTTAGTATCCATTCAGATCTGAAGGCAGTCAGAGTCCTATCTATCTATCTATCTATCTATCTATCTATCTATCTATCTATCTATCTATCTATCTATCTATCTATCTATCTATCTATCTATCTATCTATCTATCTATCTATCATCTGTCCGTCTATCTATCTATCTATCTATCTATCTATCTATCTATCTATCTATCTATCTATCTATCTATCTATCTAT
>NW_015390975.1:63582-64599 GCF_001527695.2 Protobothrops mucrosquamatus | reverse complement strand
CCCTATACCATTTCGGACAAATGGCTGTCCAGTCTCTTCTTAAAAACTTCCAGTGTTGGAGCATTCACCGCTTCTGGAGGCAGGTTGTTCCACTGGTTAATTGTTCTCACTGTCAGGAAGTTTCTCCTTAGTTCTAGATTGCTTCTCTCCTTGATTAGTTTCCACCCGTTGCTTCTTGTCCTGCCTTCAGGCGCTTTGGGGAATAGCTTGACTCCCTCTTCTTTATGGCAACCCCTGAGATATTGGAACACTGCTATCATGTCCCCCCTCGTCCTTCTCTTCATCAAACTAGACATACCCAACTCCAGCAGCCGTATATACCTCCTCCCAACAATTCACCCAGGGGTCACTATATCGATTTTTTTTTGTCTCCAAGCCCCCCCCTCCAACGCAGCACTATGTTCCTGGTCTTTCTCCTTCCTGTATTTTTCCTTGAGAATGCATAACATCTGAGCGGAGTGAATTCCACCCCAAATTAAATACAATCTATTTAAACTGCAGGAATAGCAAGAGCCCAGCTAAGAAGGGGTGAAGTGGGTCAAGAGAAACACCACCAACCAATTAGAAGCCTGGAGAATTCAGACTTCGTCTGGGGAGAGGATGTTGCTGCAGCAGCAGGCATTGCTCCGGATCACATCTTTGGGACAAGTGATATCTTATACAAAGTGATATCTGATATAAAGGCCTGGAGACTAAAACATATGAAAAACGGTTGCAGGATTTGGGTTTGGTTAGTCTAGTGCAGGGGTAGGCAACCTTGGCTCTTTTATGACTCGTGGACTTCAACTCCCAGAATTTCTGAGCCAGGTATGACTCATCTTGGAAACTCTCCCTTTCTCCTCAGCATGGCTGGCTCAGGAATTCTGGGAGTTGAAGTCCATGAGTCATAAAGCGGCCTAGGCCTAGGCCAGAGGTAGGCAACCTTGGCTCTTTTATGACTCGTGGACTTCAACTCCCAGAATTCCTGAGCCAGCCATGCTGAGGGGAAAGGGAGAGATTTCCAAGCTGAGCCATGCT
>NW_015390975.1:53967-61690 GCF_001527695.2 Protobothrops mucrosquamatus | reverse complement strand
CTTGGAAACTCTCCCTTTCTCCTCAGCATGGCTGGCTCAGGAATTCTGGGAGTTGAAGTCCATGAGTCATAAAGCGGCCTAGGCCTAGGCCAGAGGTAGGCAACCTTGGCTCTTTTATGACTCGTGGACTTCAACTCCCAGAATTCCTGAGCCAGCCATGCTGAGGGGAAAGGGAGAGATTTCCAAGCTGAGCCATGCTGGCTCATGGATTCTGGGAGTTGAAGTCCACAAGTCATAAAAGGGCCAAGTTTGAAGACCCCTGCTCTTAATCTTCGTCCTAGGATAGGGGTAGGCCACCTTGGCTCTTTTATGACTCGTGGACTTCAACTCCCAGAATTCCTGAGCCGGCATGGCTCAGCTTGGAAACTCTCCCTTTCTCCTCAGTGTGGCTGGCTCAGGAATTCTGGGAGTTGAAGTCCACGAGTCATAAAAGAGCCAAGGTTGCCTACCCCTGGTCTAGTGAAAGGGTTAGGGTTAGGGCTGGGGAGATAAGATAGCAGTCTTCCAGTATTTGGGGGGCTGCCACAAAGAAGAACAGGGGTCAACTTATTCTCCAAAGCACCTGAGGGCAGGACAAGAAGCAACGGATGGAAACTGATCAAGGAGAGAAGCAACCTGGAATTAAGGAGAAGGTTCCTAACAGTGAGGACAATCAACCAGTGGAACAGCTTGCCTCCAGAAATCGTGGGCGCTCCATCACTGGAGGTTTTTAAGAAGAGACTGGACAGTCCCTTGCCTGAAATGGTATAGAGTCTCCTGCTTGAGCAGGGGGCTGGACTAGAAGACCTCCAAGGTCCCTTCTTGCAAGACGGCCATGTCACACCCTGCTCACGGGCGTGCATGTGGTTGGTTGCGCTGTCTGATTTCATCATGGTGGCTTCAACAGGAGCAACTCTGGCCATTTCGATTTCATTGGTCTGCATTTTAACCTTTGGCAGAGCGCCTCGCGTTTCATGAAGTGGGGCCTATAAATTAAAAAGCCGCTGATATTCTCCGGGCTCTTTTCTGACTGTGAACGGTACAATTCACATGTCTGAGACGGGCAGGGCAAGGCTTAATTGTGGCAGGAGGGCACTTACGCCCCACGGCTGGCTTCAGTGTACACCGATAAAAGAACGGAGCCGTACATTTTATGAGTGACTGGCACTGTGGAAGCCGACATAAAAATGATAGACCATGCCCTGAAAACACTACCTGTGGGGATGCAGACTGATTATAGCAGAGAGGAAGGCAAGGAGCCATTAAGCTGGGAAAGAGAAAACATTCAGAAGTGGCACAAATGGAGCAGAAAACACGGCAGACCAGTTTGGGGGCCAGGGTTTAAAGGCAGCTGCCAGGCAGGCGAACGGCCACACAGGATTTTTTTTAATCAGAATATAGTATACAATAGCTTGACTTTATAAAACATCTTTTCTTCATTCTGTGTGCTGCGTTCAGTTTGGGCACTTCATTTAAAAGGCGGGGTGGTGGTGGGTGCACAATGGCGCAATGGCTTAAAGATGCTGGATTTGTCTGGAGGTTCAAGCCCAAGTGTCAGAACCCATATATTATTAAGGGGAACTCTTTGCTATTTCTTATATTTCGTTACTCTGGGTTCTGCCATACTCCTGAAGGGGAGGGGGGAAGACGCAGCGGGCTGTCTCTTTGTTTCTCTCTATCGCAGTGATGGCGAATCTTTTAGAGACCGAGTGGCCACCCCACCCTAGCTTGATTTTTACGTATGTGCCTCACCTCACCTTGTGCAACCAGATGGTGGGATGGAGTGTGCGGGGTCTTAACTAGGGCTTATTTTGGGGGGGGGGTAGGGCTTATATTAGGTCTTATTTTCAGGATAGGTCTTATTTGGGGGGAAACACGGTAGTCAGACTGTGACAGGAAAAGAGGATAACTTTCTGGCTCTTCAGCTCTCTCTTCCTCCCCTCTGCCAAACCTCCCTTTTTTCTCCAGATGGCTAAGCAGCCTGATGAATGGGAGGGCTGAGTCTACCCACCGTCTCCTCTCAGCCTCAAGGACGTTTCCTCCATAAAGCAAGAGGCTGGCTGCAACATGACAAGGTGGGCTACGCTGCTGCAGGGCCTCTGGAGCTGATTTACTGGTGCTTTCTCTTTCGCTGAGAATAATGCAGCAGGACCTGCCAATCCTGTGGGCACACAAACTACAGCCCGACCCACTCAAAACACGGCCTGGTTGATGTTGACCTGCCAGGCAGCAGAAAAGGCCAAGGAAATCAATCCAACAGAAGCATCTTCCCCAAGAGGGCAGCGATGTCAGCGGAGGTGAGTGTTCAAAAAAGTCAAGATGGCAGCCATAATCATGTGATTGAAGACCTGATCTATCTATCTATCTATCTATCTATCTATCTATCTATCTATCTATCTATCTATCTATCTATCTATCTATCTATCTATCTATCTATCTATCTATCTATCTATCTATCTATCTATCCATCCATCCATCCATCCATCCATCCATCCATCCATCCATCCATCCATCTATATCTATATCTATATCTATATCTATATCTATATCTATATCTATATCTATATCTATATCTATATCTGTCTGTCTGTCTGTCTGTCTGTCTCTCTTTCTATCTATCTATCTATCTATCTATCTATCTATCTATCTATCTATCTATCTATCTATCTATCTATCTATCTATCATCTATCTATCTATCTATCTATCTATCTATCTATCTATCTATCTATCTATCTATCTATCTATCTATCTATCTATCTACCTACCTACCTACCTACCTACCTACCTACCTACCTATCTATCTCATCTATATTTATCTATCTCATCTATATCTCAAGACATGGCTTTTTCAACAAGCGGGTCTGGCCTAGGGAGAATTTTTAAATAGGGACAATTTTAATTTTAAATTTTAATTAATTATACAGCGAAAAAAAATATTTGGTTTTTAACAGGTTTTTATGGGGGGATGATGTCTTATGTGTTTTAATATGCTGTAAGCCGCCCTGAGTCCTATAGGGAGAAGGGCGGCATATAAATCCATGTTAAATTAAATTTAAATTAAAATTAAAATCTATCTATCTATCTATCTATCTATCTATCTATCTATCTATCTATCTATCTATCTATCTATCTATCTATCTATCTATCTATCTATCTATCTCATCCATATCTATTATCTATCTATATCTATCATCTATCTAACTATCATCAATCGAAAATCTTAACTGCCCATCTCCCTCATGCATAGCTACCATGCTGACTTTTTTGACCACTCACTAACTGCCCTGAGGGAAGGTCAAGCTAAAACTCAGTGCCTACTTTGCTGCTATATTTCAGGGGGAGAAGGAGTTGCAGCTGATTCTTGGGGGTGGGGGAAGGGGACCAAGCAGAGGACCAGGAGATTTTGAGCTACTTGGCAAGGGTAGAAAGATCCAGAAAGAAAGCAGCTTGAGGAATTTCATTGGCCCAGAAAAGGTTTTAAGCAAGACTTCAGCAATAAAAGGCAGGCTCCTCGCAGTTCATAGCAATAGCACTTAGCCTTATATACCACTTCACAGCATTCTCTAAGCAGTTTTACAGAGTCAGCATATTGACCCCCAACAATCTGGGTCCTCATTTTACAAACCTCGGAAGGATGGAAAGCTGAGTCAACCCTGAGCTGGTCAGGATCGAACTGCTGAACTGCTGGCAGCAGGGAGTCAGCAGAAATAGCCTGCAGTGCTGCATTCTAACCACTGCGCCACCACGGCTCTTTCAGTTCATGGTATCCTAGAAAAGCAACAGGCATGAAGGGTGCAGACAACGAGAAAGCCTTTTTGAAACAGCTCTGCCTTGGGAATTCCAGGGAAGAAATGGTGAAGACAGCTCCATGGAAAGTGGAGCCGATGACTGTGGCAGAATGAAGAGGCAGTTAGTAGACTGGCTCTCCAATAATTCCTCTCCAGGCAAGGGGAAGACTTGAGATCACCCACAAGTATTCCAGATTGCTGCTCCTTGCAAGATACTGCAGGATAGTGGTGTCAAGATCCAAAGAAGCCTATTTCACTTCAGCCACAGTTGTCTTTAACTTGCCAACAGTAGTAGGGGGAAGGAGGAAAGTTTAGAGTACTCAGTGAGCCAACCAGCCTGGGAATCAAGGTCATCGAAGAAACCGTTGGGTGAGAACTAAGATGGTTCTCATAACATAGGTCGGATACTCAATTGGGGAATGTGATTTATACTGTCTGGGGAAAGGGGAGTTTCCATTCTTTTAATATACTGTCTGCTGCCTTTTTTCCAGCAGAACTGCTTTTCCATTCATCAGTGCTGATATGTTGTGCTCAATAAAGTTTTGCATTAGAGATTGGACTGTCTCAGCTGTGCTTACTCGGTTGGGATCATCAGTCAGAATCTTGACAAACGATCTCCGGTGGATTTAGTCCTGAGAGCTGAGGGATTGCTCAAACCACAGTGGGTACCCTGAAAGGACACTAAATTTGCATATTTCTTTTTAAATCACTTTTTGAAATGGCGTGTTAACTGCTTTTCAGCTATTAGTACTCTTTGGATTGACAGGTTTGACAGTACTGGGTAATATTCCTTCAATCCTTAGCGAAATATGTTTTAAATAGAAGTTTAAAGACTTAAGTGGACTCAGGATCCAGATAAATTGAAGTAAGATTTTGAAATTAACCGTACAGAATTCTTCCTGTGGGAAGATGCTTTTTACTCGAATTCTTTAAAGAAAAACATAAAAATTAAAAATTGGACACTAGAGGTAACTAGAAAGAGCTAAGGATTACAGATAAAAAAGAACATTCAGATTCAACTTACAAATAGAGAACAAAGCAAAATATTTTAACATTGGACATACTGACGGATGGATATATTTGAACACTGGAGCCTGAAGTTAATTTTAAGAGTGTCTGCTTCTATAGACAGTCTGTGTTTAAATATGTGGTGGGAGAAAAACAAATTTTACCTGCCAAGATTGGGGTCGATTTGAAAGTGGATTTAGAAATGACAGACTACCCGAATGATGTGGGAAAAGATGTTACTCTGGACATTGCAAAAGAAACTAGCTGATATCTTAATAATTAAAAGGAATGTGCAAATAAACGAACCAAGAGTGACCTTGATAATCTTCCTCTATCGGATTTACAAAAAAGGCTTCTTAAAGCTTTGAAGAATTTTGTGAGAAGGGACAAAGAAAAAAAAATGAAAGGAAATCAGGTTCTAGGACGTTCTTTGAAGGGACTAAAGTTCAAGATTGTTAGAAGTAAAAGGAAGGATTAGTTCGTATTAATTTTTATTGCTGTAATTGTAACTCTTAATCACATTACCATAGGCTTTGCTTTGAATTATGAGAGAGAGGTAGAACGTAACAGAGTTGGGAGGGACCTTGGAGGTCATCTAGTCCAACTTAAGGAGGCTGTGGTGGGCTACTATGTTGTCCTGCTCCCACACACATACAGCAATAAACAGGTGTTTATTCAATCCCCACCCCCAAACAGGTTTTTGGAAAGCATCCCTGTTACTCAAGTCCGGATTCCAAGCTCAGCACAGCAAGAGTCACTGGGTGACCGAGTCCAACAGGCACACACAAAATCCAGGAAAGCAGTCCAGGAGTCAAACCTATGTACAATTGCGGAACTGCGCCTCTTCCGCCGAGCCCTGAAAACTCATCTGTTCCATGCGGCCAGCCTGGCGTAGTTTTGATTGGGTTTTGTTAGGGGTTTTATATTTTAGAGTAGGCTTTTATGTAATATTTACTGTGATTTTTATTATTGCCTGTTCACCGCCCTGAGTCCCGTAAGGGAGATAGGGCGGTATATAAATTTAAATAATAAATAATAATAAATAAACACACCAGGAAACACGGCACAAGCACAGAACTGGGCACATTGCTCCAGCCATACTCAAGTCCTCAGGGTGGTATTAAGTAAGCGATGCTGGTCAGCCCTTCCCAAGGTGTAAGGTTGCTTCTTTGCAAGTATAATCTAGCTGACCGATGTTGTGCCTGTCTCCTCCCTGCCCTACATGTCCATGGATGATGAGGAGATGTGGACTCCACCTTCTCCTCATTGCTAATGGGCACCAGCTATTCCTGGTCCTGGCCTGAAGCCTCCTGCAGCTGTGGTTCACCTCGCTCAGCCTGTCACTGGTCGGATCAACCCAGCTGAGCCTGTTCCATCAGGCTAGACCCCTCTGAACCTGATCTTGACCAACACCAAGCTCCGTGCTTTCTTTTGCAAACTCGCTCTCCTCCTCTGAACTCACCTCTGGAGAGCGGTCCGGGGTGGATCCATGACAGTTACCTTCTGGTATCTGGATCTGGATGGCAAAAAGTCCACCCTTCCTGGTGTTCTCCATCTCTCTGTGGCTTTTGAAAGCATTGGCCACGGCATCCTTTTGGCTCACTTGTGATGGAGGCACCTCTTTTATGGTGGTCCCGTTCCTTCCTAAATGGACAATGGGGTGGGGAGAGAAGGGAGGGCTTAGTCTGATGTATGCATTCATTTGTGGGGGTCTGATTCTCTAACTCTTATTCTTTAACTTGATTGCTGAGAGAAGAACCAGGTCATCTGATGGAGATCATTGTTCGTCCAGCTGTATGTCTCCATCCGGAGCATCTTCTGACATCCCTCCAAGCCTTGGGAACCTGGAATATTACTGTGCCTGATTAGTGGTGTCAGCCTTCCCAGGCAGACCAGACAGGAAGCAAAACCAGATGAGCTAATTCTGCTTTGCTGTAAACATACACAAAATATTGCAAAAGGGGTCCTGGGTGTTCTCTGAGCTTGCTGGTTTTCTTGAAGATGTTTCATTACCCAGCTAGGTAATGTCATCAGTGCTCGATGGGAGTGGGATTGCAGCAAGAGGAGGAGGGCTGTGGGGTCCTTGGTGCTCTCTGAGCTTGGTAGTTTTCTTGCAGACATTACATTACCCAACCTAGGTAACCTCATCAGTGCTTAGTAAGGAGTGCTGTTTGCTGTCAGTTTATATTCTGGTGTTGGTGGGGGTGGTCTTAGAGATTCTTTGGCTGGGCTGTTTACTGTTGGCTCTTTGGCAGTTTCTTGATTGGGGTGTTGTTTACTTGATTGTTGGTCTGATGTTAACCTTGGATTACAACAATCAACCAAAGAATCTGTAAGACCACCTGCACCAACACTGACAGGACAAGCCACCAGCAAATCGCACTCCATACTAGCACTGATGAGGTTACCTAGTTTGGGTTATGAAACGATTGCAAGAAAAGATCATCACCACAATGTAAAAAAGATGTTGAGACTCTAGAAAGAGTGCAGAGAAGAGCAACAAAGATGATTAGGGGACTGGAGGCTGAAACATATGAAGAATGGTTACAGGAACTGGGCATGGCTGGTCTACTGAAGAGAAGGAGGAGGGTTGACATGGTAGTATGATTCCAATATCTCAGGGGCTGCCCCAAAGAAGAGGGAGTCAAGCTATTCTCCAAAGCCCGTGAAGGCAGGACAAGAAGCAACAGATGGAAACTAATCAAGGAGAGAAGCAACCTAGAACTAAGGAGAAACTTCCTGACAGTTAGAACAATTAATCAGTGGAACAACCTGCCTCCAGAAGTGGTGAATGCTCCAACACTGGAAGTTTTTAAGAAGAGATTGGGCAACCATTTGCCAGAAATGGTATAGGGTTTCCTGCCTGAGAGTTGGGCTAAAAGATCTCCAATGTCCCAATTCTTCTTCTTCTCCTCCTCCTCCTCCTCCTCCTCCTCCTCCTCCTCCT
>NW_015390975.1:24058-53310 GCF_001527695.2 Protobothrops mucrosquamatus | reverse complement strand
TCAAACACCAACTGGGAAACATTGGAACTACCTGAAGAATATTAGAAGGGTGTCTTGTGTCATCAACGTTTGTTTTGGTTTTTTGATTTGCTTGTAAGATATACGTTAAGCTACACTTTATTGAAGAAATGCCTTTCGCTGTTGCTTTCATTGCTCGGGGAGAAGAATCTGACAAGAGGCAGAAGATTGTCTGCATCGTTTTTACATCTGTGTTTAACAACTAACCAATTGGTCACAAGAGAGCAAGTTCATTGTTCAGTGTTCATCATTTAACATTGATCTATGTGCAACAGGATCCCCTCTGAAATCCTTTATTTGATGAGTCCTTTATTATGGTCGATGCCAAGAATTCCAATGAAGGAAAGTAGAAATTAAGACTTGCAAAATGAAAGACAATAAAGATAAACAACAATAACAAGGGAAGGCTGTCAAATCAAATTATCTTCCTATACCCACAATGCATTGTTTAAGGGTTGACACTGCCATCTTATAGCCATCGTTAGTGACATGTCCTGTGAAAAGCTGTAACTCTGCAACTTCTAATTAATTAATCTTCTCCCCATTGATTAAAAGTTATCAGCCAGAACCAAGGAAGATGAGAAAAATACAAGTGTCAACTAGAAAGAAAATATGCTGGTTTCCACTCTAACCACACCAGCTTTACCGTGAAGGGCTTAGGCTAACTCTGTGCCACTTGGAAAATAACCCTTTAGAAATTTAGAGTGTCCTCTAAGAAGGGAAAAAGAGAGCTTTATGGGCTTAAATAGGCACCAGATTGGAACTGGGTGTGTTAACCTTTGTTGTTGGTGTTGTTAGTTGCGAAGTCGTGTCTGACCCATCGCGACCCCATGGACAACGTTCCTCCAGGCCTTCCTGTCTTCTACCATCTTCTGGAGTCCATTGAAGCTCACGCCTCCTGCTTCAGGGACTCCATCCAGCCACCTCCTTCTCTGTCGTCCCCTTCTTCTCTTGCCCTCCATCTTTCCCAGCATCAGGCTGTTCTCCAGTGAGTCCTTCCTTCTCATGAGATGGCCAAAGTCCTTGAGTTTCCACTTCAGGATCTGGCCTTCTAAAGAGCAGTCGGGGTTGATCTCCTCTAGGACTGACCGGTTGAATCGCCTTGCAGTCCAGGGGACTCGCAGGAGTCTTCTCCAGCACCAGAGTTCAAAGGCCTCCATTCTTTGGCGCTCAGCCTTTCTTATGGTCCACCTTTCACAGCCATACATTGCAACTGGGAAAACCATGGCCTTGACTATACGCACTTTTGTTGGCAGGGTGACATCTCTGCTTTTTAGTATGTTGTCTAGATTTGCCATAGCTTTCCTCCCCAGGAGCAAGCGTCTTTTAATTTCTTGGCTTTAATGTCTTTGTTAAGAGTGGCCAATATGTACCAAAGAAAGAAGAGGAACAGAAACTATTGTACAATATATGTAAGGATTTGCCCCAGTTGGTCTCTCAGGAAAGCAAAACCCTTGACTCCATTATGATTAATCAAAAGAACTTTTATTGAGAGATAGTGGATGCAGAAAAGTCAGGCAGAGTCTGAAGGACTTGCTCAAAGTGCAAAGCAATTCTTTTGTTTTCCCCAAACCCCAGTCCCCCTGACCAGGCCACCGGCAGCCAAAATGATGCTGTAGAGCAGGGGTCTCCAACCTTGGCAACTTTAAGACTTGTGGACTTCAACTCCCAGAATGCCTCAGCCAGCTTTGCTGGCTGAGGCATTCTGGGAGTTGAAGTCCACAAGTCTTAAAGTTGCCAAGGTTGGGCACCTCTGCTGTAGAGATGTTATGAGAACGCTGAGGGAGTTCCACAATGAAATCCATAGAAATCTCTCTCCAGGGTGCTGAAGGCTTGGCTACAATTTGAAGAAGTCCTGGGGTTTCCCCCAGTCTTCATTTAGCCATCCCACATACTGTACAGGGCAGCTTGCCACATAGCCCTCAAGGTCCTTCCTGAGAGACGGCCACCAGAATTGTCTTTTTATCAAATTCAAAGTCTTTACATAACCAAAGTGTCCCACCACTTTGGAATCATGGCCTTTCCCCCCAAAACCATCAGTCTTTGAGTTTCTGGTACATAAATCTTAGCCTCTACCCAAGTCAGTCCATCCTGGGCTGAGCAAACATTTGCATGGCTTTGAAAACACACATCCTCTTTTAACTTGGGCTTAAGGACTGCAGCCACTCCATTGTCTATTGGAAACCTCCACTTCACCTGTGCTCAGGTAGTCACTTGGCTGGTTAGCTGGTGGGATGGGAGCACCGGTTTGACTATTTCTGCCTTTGGGCAGTTGTTGAATAGAATAGAGCTGGAAGAGACATTGGAGGTCTTCTAGTCCAGCCCCCACTTAAGCAGGAGAACCTATACCATCTCAGACAGGTGATTGTCTAGTCTTTTCTTAAAGATCTTCCGTGATGGGGCGCCCATGATTTTGGAGGTAAGCTGTTCCACTGGTTGGTTGTCCTCACTGTCAGGAAGTTTCTCCTTAATTCCAGGTTGCTTCTTTCTTTGATCAGTTTCCACCCATTGTTTCTCATCCTTCCCTCTGGTGCTTTGGTGAACACCCAGCCCCCCTCTGCCTTGGGGCAGCTCCTCAGATACTGAAACAGTGCTATCATGTCACCCCTATTTCTTCTTTTCTTTAGACTAGCCAAATGCAAGTCCCGTAGCCGTTCTTCCTATGTTTTAGCCTCCAGGCCTTTGATCATCTTAGTTGCTCTTCTCTGAATTTTTTCTAAACTCTCAACATCTTTTTTGTGATATGGTAACCAAAATTGGCTGCAGTATTGTATTGAGGCATACGTGACAGGACATCGGCTTTAAGGAAACCAAGGATGTGGTTATTGTGCCGATCACGTCAAGCTGCAAAATGTGCTTAGGAAAATGGGAATCCCAGAATTTTCCTCCTGCAAAATCTATATGTGGTGTGGAGGAAATAGGGGATGGCCTTGGGGGATAGCGGGAAGATCTGTTACCAAGGCAACGATGCCACAAGTGAGGCTTAATTCTGAGAACTCTCTCGAGTAAATGTGTCAGGTAGGCCCTTCTCTTATCCACACAAAGATAAAGTGAAGGAACGGGAAAACGCACTCAGGCTTGGTTGCTGTAGCTGTTCTAATAAAACTGGTTTTGGACAATATGGCAAAGGTCTACCCTCTAGATCAAGGAGAGAAGCAACCTGGAACTAAGGAGAAACTTCCTGACAGTGGAACAACCTGCCTCCAGAAGCGGTGAATGCTCCAACACTGGAAGTTTTTAAGAAGTGACTGGACAGCCATTTGTCTGAAATGGTATAAGGTTTCCTGCCTGAGCAGGGGGTTGGACTAGATGACCTCCAAGGTCCCTTCCAACATTACTATTATTATTATTATTATTATTATTATTATTATTATTATTATTATTACTACTACTACTATTACTACTACTACTACTACTACTATTATTATTATTATTATTATTATTATTATTATTATTATTATTATTATTATCTGGGAATAGATCAGGAAGCCACAGAAGAGAGAGAATATGGCAGAACAGACTGGTGCCAATTGGCAAAAGAGAGTGAGAAGACTGTACAGGTAAATCCTCGACTTACAACAGTTCATTTAGTGACCATTCAAAGTTACAACGGCACTGAAAAAAGTGACTTATGGCCATTTATCACACTTATGACCATTGCAGCATCCCCATGGTCACAGGATCGAAAGTCTGTTCTGGGCCTCAGAGGCCAGGGGGAGGCCTCCCAGGCCCAGAACGGCCCACCGGAAGTACGTGGACACCACTTCCGGAAGTCCATTCTGGGCCTCAGAGGCCCGGGGGAGGCCTCCCAGGCCCAGAACGGCCCACCGGAAGTACGTGGACACCACTTCCGGAAGTCCATTCTGGGCCTCAGAGGCCCGGGGGAGGCCTCCCAGACTCAGAACAGACCACCAGAAGTGGCGTCCACGCAGAGAACCGGTTGTTCATGTATTTTGAATCCCACCACTGGGCGCCCCGGCCATCACCTCGGAAGACCCAAAAACACTAGGCTACGGACAGGTCCTCCGGATGAAAGTCTCTCTGTGTAGTTGCTAAAAGCTGCCATTGACTTGATGGTACGTCATCAATCAGCATAAATAATGCAGAAGTTCTGCACCATCCCTCGTGTTTTTTTTTAGCAATTAATCTATTGGTTGCAAGAGAGGAAGCTCACTCATCTAACTTCCTCACGGCAAGGGGGAAATTCAAAGATGAAACCCCGGGTTTTCCAATTTAGAGGGATTTGTGAGAAAGCAAAAAAACCTAACCGGCTGTGCGTTGCAAAACCCAGTTAAGCCAGTGGAAAGGAACTTATGGGCGCCCAGTGGGGAGTTAAAGAAGCGAACATGAAGCATTAGGGACACGTTTGTGTGCTTTAGAAGACCCCAGAGATTTCACTGCAGAGATGCAAGATTGAAAGGAGGAATACCATAGGAGAGGAGAGGCGAAGAATAAAGTGTGTGGAGAAATGGAAGAAGGAACAGTAATATAGCAAAATAAGCATTTGGGGGTGGGGGTGGGGGGTAGGAAAAGCCCTGAAGCAGGAAAGCAAATCAGGGGTCTCCATGTGGGTCAAAAAAGTCAAGATGGTGGCCACAATCATGCAATCAAAACCCCTTCTCTTTATGTGTGCCTTCTTCTTCTTGTGCCCTATCCGTTATCGGACATTGGCGATCATGTTGGCGATCCTGTTTTTATCAGCAGCCGGATGAATAAGTGCTGCTGAGTTTTGTCCAAACCAATCCTTAGATTTTGAAGCCACAATGTTCTTCTTCTGCCTGGACCTCGTTTGCCTTCAGTCTTTCCTTGGAGGATTAAATGGAGTATGCTTGTATTTTTCTGGGTGTCGCATCCCATGTCCAAAATACTCTAACTTTCGTTTTTTAATTGTTTTGATGATTTCCCTTGGCTTTCCCAGGCGGCTGATCCCCTCCTCATTTCTGATCTTGTCAACCCAGCTTATACGTAACAGCCGCCTGTAAATCCACATTTCAGATGCTTCTAGTCTCTTCAGGTGGCCTTCTGTCAGAGACCAGCTCTCTACTCCATAGAGCAGGATAGACAAAATATAGCATCTGACAAGCCTGATTTTCAGTCTTAGGCTTATGCCGTGACTGCAGAAGACCTTTTTCATTTTGAAGAATGCTGTTCGGGCTTTCTCTATCCTTGTCTTATGTGTGCCACAATACATTTTTTTTAAAAAAGATGGGCGTTTGATTGCATTGTTGTGGACATCGCAACTTGTTTAATCCCTTCTCTGTAGATCTCCCTGGACTCTTAGTGGTTCCGAGGCCCTTCCTGGGTGCCCCCTTTTTAAGACCTCATTGGTCGGAAAGCTGAAGCAGTGACTGAACCAGTGTCTCTGTACTAGGAACTGAGCCCCGTTCACAAAATGCACCGAGGTTATGACAGATTCCTGGGTGCAGGAAAGGGCCAGGAATGCTCATCTAATATTTTTGGAGACAGTACCCAACCCTTAACTTCCTTCCTCCTTCTCCCTTTCCTTTCTTTCCCCCCTTTTTTTACATCCCTTTCCTTCCTCTTCCTTATCCCCTCTTTGCTTCCTTTTCCTTTCCTCCCTCCCTCGTTCTCTTCCAAACAGACAGAGGTTGTCTGGTTCTCCCTTGCTTCTTTCTGTCCCATCCCTGGACCTCCAGCTGGCTCCTATTCCCTCTTTCCCTTGGCACTCCTTTCTGGCCTTAGACTAGAGCTGGAAGGGACCTGGGAGGTCTTCTAGTCCAGCCCCCTGCTCAAGAAGGAGAACCTATACCAGTGGTGGCGAACCTATGGCACGGGTGCCAGAGGCAGCACTCGGAGCCCTTTCTGTGGGCACACGTGACATTGCCCCAGCCTTGCCTCCCCCTGCGACCCCCTCCTCACCAGCAGCCCCCCTGGAGGAGAGTCGCCCCCAAGTGTGGCCCACGCAGAGCAGCACAGCCAAGGACATGGCAGCCAGGCAGCATAGACAAGACTCTGCCCTCATGCCCCATCGTGCACAGTTGATGCTGCATGGCGCGGGCAGAGGGCATGACCGCCATGGTGCTGCTGGGCTGCCTGGGCGATCTGCGGTGGGCCCTGGAGACGGTGAGTGGCCTTGTGGGCAGGCAGGGTGTGGGCGGGGCATGGGATGGAGTGGGGGCGGGGCCAGTTTTTGGGCACTCGGTCTCTAAAAGGTTCACCATCACTGACCTATACCATCTCAGACAAGTGGCTGCCTAGCCTCTTCTAAAAAACCTCCAGTGATGGAGCGCCCATGACTTCTGGAGGCAGGTTGTTCCACTGGTTAATTGTCCTACCTGTCAGGAACTTTCTCCTTAATTCCAGGTTGCTGCTCTCCTTGATGAGTTTCTATCCATTGATTCTTGTCTTCTGGTGCTTTGGAGGATAGTTTGACCCCCCTCTTCCTTGTTCCCATACCGGTGACCAACACTGCACTCAAGCATACTTTATTCCTGTGTTCTCATCTCAAAAGTCTTTTGTCATGAAAGGAACCCCTCTCTCTTTCTTGGAAGGGACCTTGGAGGTCATCTAGCCCAACCCCCTGCTCAGGCAGGAAACCCTACACCATTTCGGACAAATGGCTGTCCAGTCTCTTCTTAAAAACTTCCAGTGTTGGAGCATTCACTGCTTCTGGAGGCAGGTTGTTCCACTGGTTAATTGTTCTAACTGTCAGGAAGTTTCTCCTTAGTTCTAGGTTGCTTCTCTCCTTGATTAGTTTCAATCCTTTGCTTCTTGTCCGGCCTTCAGGTCCTTTGGAGAATAGCTTGACTCCCTCTTCTTTGTGGCAGCCCCTGAGATATTGGAAGACTGCTATCCTGTCCCCCCTCATCCTTCTCTTCATTAAACTAGACATACCCAATTCCAGCAACCGTTCTTTATATGTTTTAGCCTCCAGTCCCCTAATCATCTTGGTTACTCTTCTCTGCACTCTTTCTAGAGTACCGTCTTTCCTGTACAGGTAGTTCTCGTCTTACAAAAGTTCACTGAGTGACAGTTCAAAGTTACAACGGCACTGAAAAAAGTGCCTTATGACCATTTTTCACCCTTACGACCATTGCAGCATCTCCGTGGTTACATGATCAAAATTGGCAACTGGTTCACCTATATGACGGTAGCAGCATCCCGGGGTCACGTGATTAAAATTCAGATGCTTGGCAACTGCTTCGTATTTATGATGGTCGCAGCGTCCTGGGGGGGTCACGTGATCCCTTTTTGTGACTTTCTGACGAGCAAAGTCCATGGGGAAACCAGATTCACTTAACAACAAATTTCTCATTTAGCAACTTAAATTCTGGGCTCGGTTGTGGTCGTAAGCCGAGGACTACCTATATTTGTCTTTCTGCTTTTAAGCAAACCCCACTGCAGGGGGTTCATCGTGGCCTGGCCTCCTCCTGAGCTGAAAGTCCACCTTCCCCACCACAAGACCCTCTTCCTCTGGGCTTCTTGCATTAATTGCTGTGCTGTTATTAACGATGCTAATTAAATTAACACCCGCATGCTAGCCTTTAGGCTGCTAACTATTTTAAGAACGCTGCCAGCTCTGCTAACTAGGTCAGATGTTGGTATTAGCGCACTGATTTGTAATAATTGCTTATTAATCATACTTTTCTTCCCGGACTTTCTACGATGGCCTCACCTTGCATTAGAGGAGAGGCCGAGTCAGGTCCTGGGAGCAAAGGCAGAAGCAGATCCTCGGCCATGTCAGCTGGCCTGCAGAACCAAATGGCTATTCTGAAATAAGGGAAGTTTGCAGTATGGTCATTTTCAGAAAGAAAAAAAAGGAGTTATTTAACAGTAAGCATTCCTGGGAAGCCAAATTCCAAGCTCGTGAGTCTTTTGCAGACACAAAGTTATGTGTTCTTGATGGCACTTAGTTACACATTTTTTCAACAAGCACAGCACCACCAGCCTTATAGACTTCCGCTGGGATTGCATCAGATCCTGGTGCCTTACCACTGGAACACTGACTGATGGCCTGTGAGGTTTCAGCCTCTGATGGTGGGACATCCAGGCTATAGTTGATATCCACCTGGGGTATTCTGTCGATCGCCTCATTATTGATAGTGAATGGGCGATTCAGCACAAACGTGTGGGACCGCCGTGGAATAAGCCTTGCTACTAAGCTTAAAGTTTACCAGGCAGCAGTGCTAACTACCCTGATGTATGCTAGTGAGACCTGGACAGTGTACAGGAGGCACGTTAGGCAACTGAATTACTTCCACATGACTTGCCTTCGTAGAATTCTGAGGATCCGGTGGCAGGATAAGATACCAGATACAGATGNTGAACACAGGAGGACAATCTTGGCACAAGAGAAGCGAGCACTCCGTAAAGCCAGAGCTGCAAATGCTGAAGCAACAGTGTCCACATTTCTCTGTTCAGTATGTGGCAGAACATTCCGTGCTAACATCGGTCTCATCAGCCATCTACGGACACACCGCTGATGGCCCACAATCCACAAGATGTCAAGGTCTTCATCGAAAATCGATGGACGAACAACAACAGTTACACATGGAGGAAGCCCTTCTCTTGCACTTACTGAGTGTTCAAGGTTAGGACAGACCCCCTTAAAGGGATTTATGACCCGGTTCCAAGGTTCCAACAACCCACTCACCCCCTTGCTCACATGACCCTGTTGGGTGCTCAGCCTGCATTTTCCTGACACTTGCAGTGCCCTGTGGTCACGTCATCATCTTTGAGAACATTTACTTCTGGTTTTTCCCAAAAATGTCCCATAGCGAACAGTGTATTTACTCTGTGGCTGCAGTATTTCCTTAAGGACGGTCAAAAACAAGGTCCGGTCATGTGGTGACGCACTTTATGAACGGCCCCATTACGGTTATAAGTTGAAGACTGTCCAGATGGTAGTGCAGTGGTAAAGTCCTGCTCAAGCCATCACAAGATATGTTACAGGTAATCTTTGGCTTATGACTGTAATTGAATCCAGAATAACAGAATATTAGAGTTGGAAGGGACTTTGGAGGTCTTCTAGTTCAACCCCCTGCTCAAGCAGGAGAGCCGGTACCCTCTGTCATCCCAGACAAGTCCAATTTCTTCTTAAAAGCCTCCAGGGATGGAGCACCCATTACTTCTGGTTCCACTGATCGATAGATGATAGATAGATAGATAGATAGATAGATAGATAGATAGATAGATAGATAGATAGATGATAGATAGATGATAGAGAGATGAGAGAGATAGATAGATGATAGATGATAGATGAGATAGATAGATAGATGATAGATGATAGATGAGATAGATAGATAGAAGATAAATAGATAGATAGATAGATTGATAGATTGATTGATAGATGATAGAAGATAGATAAATAGATTGATAGATTGATAGATGATAGATAGATGATGGAGAGATGAGATAGATTGATAGATAGATAGATGATAGACAGACAGATAGACAGACACACAGACAGATAGATAGATAGATCAGAGGCTTCCCCACTTCTTCCCTCTCACACGCCCACCCACCCACACATCACAGAGCATAGAGTTGGAAAGTTTCCAAAAAGTGGGAGCTGTCTTGCTTCTCCAGCCACTGATCGCTTTGCCAACCATCTGGAAATTAGTTCTGCAGAGAGAATAGAATAGAATAGAATAGAATAGAATAGAATAGAATAGAATAGAATAGAATAGAATAGAATAGAATAGACCAGTGATGGCGAGCCTTTTAGAGACTGAGTGCCCAAACTGCAACCCAAAATCCACTTATGCATCGTCGAGTGCCAGGTAGGGTGGCCCATTGGCTGGGTGTGGCCTATTGCGTAGGCGTGGCTGCAGTGGTAACGGCAGACTGGGTGGGACTAAAAAGTTCAATCAATCAATTCCAACTTTGCAAGAACTTTTTTTTTCCCCTCGAGAAGTTGAAATTGACTGATTGAACCTTTTTTTTTTTTGCACATGGTGGCGGAGGCCTAAAGTGAAAAGGTTTTATAAAACCCAGCTGAAGGCCTAGGACTGGGGTGATGACACGCGTGCCCACAGAGAGGGCTCTGAGTGCCGTCTCTGGCACCCATGCCATAGGTTCACCACCACTGGAATAGACATTGTAGAATAGAATAGAATAGAATAGAACAGAATAGAATAGATAGATAGATAGATAGATAGATAGATAGATAGATAGATAGATAGATAGATAGATAGATAGATAGATAGATAGATAGATAGATAACCTTTATTGTCATTTTTTACTATGGGCACAATGGCACACATTTAAAATGAAATTTAGTTGCTTGATCTCAAAGTTCTAGGTTGTAGTTTTGTTTATAACTTAGTTCTGCTTATAACTTTGTGAACACCAACAGAATTATGGTTGAATTTATTTATTTATTCTCTAATCCATGCGCAGGTCTTTCTATCCTGTCTTGTGATGCTGAGTATGAGTCTTTCCCTGTCTCTTTGCATCACTCGTAGCTTTTGTATTATTGTGGGGTTAATGTCCATGTTTCACTGGCGCAGGTAGCCTACACTGGCTACTTGTGTGTGCTATCTACACACATAAGTCTGGCTAGTACTTTGCTGAAATGTTACAGGAACTGGTTTTGGTTTTCAAGCTTATTTTCAGCCTGTTTGAGAAGTTTTTTCATTATCTTGATGGGTGAGAAGGTTGCTTTATCATTGGAACAAGCATTATAAATGTTTATTTATTAATCATTTTAATTTACGTGGCTACTCATCTCAGATTAATGACTCTGAGCAACTGCCAATGTTAAAAAAATTAAAAGCATACTCCTACCCACAAAACAAAATAAAACAGCAGACATGAAAACAGCAGCCAAAGTAAAAAGACCCACAAGTTCATATAATCAATGCATGGGCTCAGCCCCACCTCCTGCTCCCCAGACCTATTCTATTCTATTCTATTCTATTCTATTCTATTCTATTCTNCACGTTGTTCACCAGAGCACCAGAAGGAAGGACGAGAAACAATGGTTGATCAAAGAGAGAAGCAACCTGGAATTAAGGAGAAACTTCCTGATAGTGAGGACAATCAACCAGTGGAACAACTTACCCCAGAAATCGTGGGTGCTCCATCACTGGAGATTTTTAAGAAGAGACTAGACATTCACCTGTGTGAGACAGTATAGGTCTGCTTGAGCAGGGGGCTGGATTAGAAGACCTCCAAGGTCTCTTCCAGCTCTATTCTATTCTAATAAGTATTCTAACTTACTCAACCCAGCCATCCTCTGGAGGGGGGGCTGGCTGGAGAAGCTTCCTAAGGCGAGGGACCAGTTTGTCTGCCCTCATGTCCTCCAGGATGTCCATTCTGGCCCTTGAACTTGTTTGCCAACAAGAAGAAGAGGTATTTATTGACACTTCTTGCAATTCCCTCTCCAGATGTACTGAAACACGAGGCGAATATCGACAGCCTGTCCTTCTGCCCTACTGGAGCTGGACTAGCAAACAGTTTCTTGTTTGTTTTTTCTCCAAGACCCGTGGAAACAGACTTGGCTTCAGGCGTTTACACGAGGGGCTTCCCTCCCCCTCACCTGCTCATCACATCCAGGAGAAGAAAAAAAAAGCCAGTTCCAGATAATCATGGATTTAGGAGTGCCAAAAACATTAGAGATTTATTCAGAGATATTTGCCAGGCACACAGCAGGGCCCTCCTTATTAGCCTCATTATTCTGCTAATCCGCCCCATGGAGCAATGAAGTGCTTTATTATGGTTATCACTGTGGCTCTCTGGGGGGGTTCAGTCCTACTCAGGGGCAACAGAAATCAGACTATGGAATACCCTCATCCCATATTCCCTTGCCCTACAAATGGAAATGACCGGTTTTCATTCCTTTCTGGCAACATTTAATGCTATTACTGTTATTGCAATTAGGCAGGTGGCTGCACTGGAGGAACACTTTTGGGGCTGACGCTAAGCCGTGGCTGGTCTGGAATATTTGGACTACTGCATCCAGTTCTGATCGCCCAGATGCAAAAAAAGACGCCGAATCTCAGCAACATTGCAGAGAAGAGCAACAAAAATGATAAGGGACTGGAGAGTAAACTGAACAATGAACGACTGAGGGAATTACAAGTGCGTGGCCCGGGGGTAGGCAACCTTGGCTCTTTTATGACTCATGGACTTCAACTCCCAGAATTCTTTTTAACGTTAAGAATAAAGAATATTTTATTCTGGGCAGGGGAGGCTTCGTACAGCGTCGATTGCCTCACGCAGGACCTGCCCTCTCCAACCAATCAACTACAACTTTACTGTTGTAGCTATTAAATTAAATATCTTAACACCCACGCTTCTATAACTTGCATGTACACAAGTGTTGATTTGTCTAGGTTCCGGTGGCACGTGTGCGTCCTCCTTGATCTCTCCATCCAAGAACTGATGCATGCATTTAGCATGCATTTCTCTTGGAGCAGCTACCTTAAGACATTCTCTTACTGAAGCTTTGCTTCTCTGCAAGATCTTGGCAATGCCTCAGGTCAATACCCGTCTTTCCCTGAAAATAAGACCGGGTCTTATTTTATTTTTTTCCCCTGCAAAAGAGGCACCAGGTCTTAATTTCAGGGTGGTGGTGTCTTTTTTACTCACCTCCTGCATTTACGGCCCTGCCCAGCCGGCCCACTTCTTCTCCACTTCTTCTGCAGCCGAAGGAACAGCTGCATTCTGCAGTTGCATTCTGGCCTACATTTCGCAGTCAAAGGCCTTTCTGGAAGGCCTCTGCAGCCGAGTACCGAGCTATGGATTCACGGCTCAATTCTCAGCTGCAGTGGCCTTTCCAGAAATGCAGGCCTGACTGAGAAATGCAGGCTTGGCTGCAGGAGATGCTGCAGAAGAAGAAATGGGCTGGCAAGGAGAGACCTGGCTTCAAGGTGAGTGGGTGTGGGGTGCATGGGGCAGATCCATACCCCCACCCCTGCCCTAGCTTGATTTTTAAGTGTGTGCCTCGCCCCAAAACTAGGGCTTATTGTTGGGGTAGGGCTTATATTAGAATCACCCCCCAAAAAATCAAGCTAGAGCTTATTTTCAGTGTAGGTCTTACTTGCAGGGAAACAGGGTAGATAGCAAACAAAAAAAAAGATCTTTCATTTCCTGACTTATGTGCAACAAGATCTATTTGGATCCTGTTGGGACACAAATTGAGTTTGAGGCTGAGTCTCATGCATGTTAAGATTGTAGAAAATTACTTTAAAAACAGAGGATAAGTCATTCTACTGGAAAGCATATGAACAGAATCTGGAACAGTTGCTTTAAATCAATTACTTCGCAATGGTTATTTTAAGGATTTTGAACCACTGCGGGTGGATTCCGCTTTGACCAATACATATCAGAGCAATAAAATCAGTTTAAGCACGATTCCTCAGATCCAACCAGCCTGAGATACTATCATTTTTAATGGATTCTATTTTTGAAATGAAAACACTTTGAAATTACATCAGAAATTGGAAAAATACCTTTCATGTTTACATGTCAGCACTTTTCGGATGTTTTATGATTTATGAAATAGTTCCTAATAATGGAATTTCATGGATCTATGTTCTAAAAATGTTATGTTTGGTTTTTGTGGGGGGAATGTATCCTCAAACGATGGATTAAACAATCAAACAATAGATTTTCTCTACGGGTGATCTAAAAAAATCTAATTAAATCATATGATCTGGTTATGTCTGCTTTTGATACGTTTTTGGAAGAATAGTGTAATCTATATAAATATATGGATAAATGTTTTCAATTTTAAAATATCAATGTTAACTTTGAATTATATTCTAATATTATATTCTAAAATCGGATAGTTTTTGAAGAATATTGTTTACATCCAGAATGGGGAATAACCAAGAGAATTATATCAAGATATTGGAAAAATTACTATTGCCCTGGATATCAAAGACTGGATTCAAGAAATGTGTAATGTATCCATTTTTTGAAAAGACTTCTTTTTGCTACTAATTAAAAATGATACATTTCCTTTGTTGCAGATTTCACAAGGTTTTGCAAGAGTAGACCATTTTATGCATAATTTGATTCATTGTTAAACAAGTAAATGAATAAATGTGATATATTTCAATGATTTGTATCAATTTAGTATGTTAACTCTTGGGGATTTTTTTTCCCTCTTTGCCTATTTTACTTTCTTTAAAATCACACCTTTTTATTTTGGTTTTGTTAATGCAATTTCATGAAAAGGTATTTTCCATTCAAACAGGCCCAGAATCATGTTCGTCCTTTAAGCAGTTGCCCTCCATGGCTGATTCATGCCCAGCTTATCAATCGACGCAGCCAAGTCTTTCTCTGACATAATTCTTTCAAACCACAAATTTTGCATCTTGCATATCTGCCACTTCTCTAGCTAGAAGGCTGTGCCTTCTGGGTTGTTTTCCTTGGCTGTATTTGGCTGAGCATCTTAGTTCTGGTTTAGACTGTTCTCTAGCTCTTCTGGTGATTCTACGTCTGTCTGGGTCAGGCTCAAAAAAACCAAGAAAGACACATAGAGTTTCTTCTAAGCCAGGGGTAGGCAACCTCGGCTCTTTTATGACTGGTGGACTTCAACTCCCAGAATTCCTGAGCCAGCCATGCTGAGGGGAAAGGGAGAGGTTTCCAAGCTGAGCCATGCTGGCTCAGGAATTCTGGGAGTTGAAGTCCACACATCATGAGGGGGCCATAGTTCCCCCAATGCTGGCTCAGGAATTCTGGGAGTTGAAGTCCACGAGTCATAAAAGAGCCACGGTTGCCTACCCCTGACCTAGAGGAACATATGAAAGCATAATTAATCTTAATTAATGTAGACTTTATTAGTTTAGAGCAGGGTAGGCAACCTTGGCTCTTTTATGAGTCGTGGACTTCAACTCCCAGAATTCCTGAGCCAGCTGTGCTGAGGGGAAAGGGAGAGGTTTCCAAGCTGAGCCATGCTGGCTCAGGAATTCTGGGAATTGAAGTCCACGAGTCATAAAAGAGCCAAGGTTGCCTACCTCTGGCCTAGGCCTACGCCGCTTTATGACATGTGGATTTCAACTTCCAGAATTCCTGAGCCAGCCATGCTGAGGGGAAAAGGAGAGGTTTCCAAGCTGAGACATGCTGGCTCAGGAATTCTGGGAATTGAAGTCCACGAGTCATGAGGGGGCCAAAGTTTCCCCCATGCTGGCTCAGGAATTCTGGGAGTTGAAGTCCACGAGTCATAAAGCGGCCTAGGCCTAGGCCAGAGGTAGGCAACCTTGGCTCTTTTATGACTCGTGGACTTCAACTCCCAGAATTCCCGAGCCAGCCACGCTGAGGGGAAAGGGAGAGGTTTCCATGCTGAGCCATGGCCGGCTCAGGAATTCTGGGAGTTGAAGTCCACGAGTCATGAAGGAGCCAAGGTTGCCTACCCCCAACACAGAAATTTCAACCTTGGGCAATAATACAGAGTCTATACCACCTATGTGGGAATTCTCAAACTTTTTTGGGGGGGGGAAGGAGGGGGCTTTGTCATTTCAAGAAATGTCCTCGGTGCTCCAGACGGGGCTTCCGTTTAATCAGGCTAGTCGAGAGGAGAGGTGAAGGGGGAGGGTGCCTTTACCAGTTGTACCAGCAGCAGAGTATGAATATTCATAGACCAGACCGTTGCTTCAAAAATGATGGTGCCTGATTAAGGGGAACATGCTGATAAATTTGCTAGTCTCCTTTCAAGGTAACACCAAGCAGGCGTGGGTCATATTAACTATTCCAGGGATAGTTTAAAGAGACAGTAATTAAGTCAGAACATGCAACAATGGCTTTCGAGAACAAATAGAATATTCTCCATAAAGGGATAGGCAAGGTCTGGTTTCAATCTGAGCCATAAACTGCACTAAATAGGTGACTTTGAAATCTGATTAAGGCTGATAGTCCCTGAGGGGTTCTCTCTCTCTCTCTCTCTCTCTCTCTCTCTCTCTCTCTCTCTCTCTCTCTCTCTCCTCTCTCTCTTTCTCTCTCTCTCTCCTCTCTCTCTTTCTCTCTCTCTCTCTCTCTCTCTTTCCTCTTTCTCTCTCTCTCCTCTCTCTCTCTCTCTCTCTTTTCTTTCTCTCTCTCTCTTTCTCTCTCTCTCTTTCTCTCTCTCTCTCTCTTTCCTCTCTTTCTCTCTTTCTCTCTCCTCTCTCTCTCTTTCTCTCTCCTCTCTCTCTTTCTCTCTCTCCTCTCTCTCTCCTCTTTCTTTCTTTCTCTCTCTCTTTTGCTCTCTTTCTCTCTCTTCTCTCTCTTCTCTCTCTTTCTCTCTTTCTCTTTCTCTCCTCTCTCTCCTCTTTCTTTCTCTCTCTCTTTCCTCTCTTTCTCTCTTCTCTCTCCTCTCTCCTCTCTCTTTCTCTCTTTCTCTCTCTTTCCTCTCTTTCTCTCTCCTCTCTCTCTTTCTCTCTCCTCTTTCTTTCTTTCTTTCTTTCTTTCTTTCTTTCTTTCTTTCTTTCTCTTTTTTGCTCTCTTTCTCTCTCTTCTCTCTCTTTCTCCTCTCTCTCCTCTTTCTTTCTCTCTTTTGCTCTCTCTTTCTCTCTCCTCTCTCTCTCTCCTCTTTCTTTCTTTCTCTCTTTTGCTCTCTCTTTCTCTCCTCTCTCTCTCTCACACGCACACACACACACTCACACTCACAAAACACACAAAGACACACACACAGAGAGACCAGCCAGTTTCAGATAATCTTAGTTTCTCAAAATGTCAGTACTTCAATAATATTTATGGGAGACACGGTGTTTGGGGTAATTAGCGTAGGGGTTTTTTTGCGAACAATTTCCCCTCACCAAGCAACTCGGATGTCAGCTTCAGAAATACAGACATTCTGGCAAATGCTTTTCTCGCTGGCTAATTGCACTGCAAAATTTGCAGGGCTGAGAATTTCAGGTGGTGGCTTCACGCATTGATGCCAAAATGTAACATTAGCTAAATACACATTAAAGCCCTATAGCAGTTGGAAATACGGCAACCACAAGAAATGTATAAAGGTAATCCTCGACTTACGACCTCAGTTGAGCCCAGAATTTATGTTGCTAAGTGAGACATGTGTTAAGTGAACTTTGTCCCATTTTACGACCTTTCTTGCAGCAGTTGTTAAGTGAATCACTGCAGTTGTTAAGTTAGTAACCTAGTTGTTAAGTGAATCTGGCTTCCGGCTTCCCCAGTGACTTTGTTTGTCACAAGGTCACAAAAGGAGATCACGTGACCCCGGGGCACTGCAACCGTCGTAAATAAGAACCAGTTGCCAAGCGTCCGAATGCAGATCACGTGACCAGGGGGATGCTGCAACGGTGGTAAGTCTTAAAAACAGTCGTAAGTCACTTTTTTCAGTGCCTTTGTAACTTCAAACGGTCACTAAATGAACTGTTGTAAGTTGAGGACTACCCGTACAACAGTTCAATGTACACACACACATGCACACATACCTACAAACACACGCACACAGGCATGCAATTTACTTGAATAGTTTTCTTAGTCGATTTTTTTGGCTCAAATTGAAGCCAGCAGANGGCAGATTCTTGTGTTCTAGTATTTGAGGAGCTACCACAAAGAGGACAGGGTCAATTTATTCTCCAAAGCACCTGAAGGCCAGACAAGAAACAATGGATGGAAACCGACCAAAGAGAGAAGCAACCTGGAATTAAGGAGAAACTTCCTAACAGTGAGGACAATCAACCAGTGGAACAGCTTTCTCTTCAGATGTTGTGGATGCTCCATCACCGGAGGTTTTTAAGAAGAGGCTGGACAGTCACTTGTCTGAAACAATATAGGGTATCCTTGACCAGGGGGCTGGACTAGAAGGCCTCCAAGGGTCCTTGCTATTCTATTCTGCTCTGCAGAAGCATCTCTGCTTCCGACAGGAAGGCGGTGCAGAGAGTGGTGAGGATGGCTGAAAAGATTATTGACAGTTCCCTCCCATCCAGGACAGAGCACATAAGCACTGTTTGATCAGGATTCGCAGGATTGTTTGGGATGCTACACACCCTCTTCACAACCTGTTTTCCTTGTTACCTTCTGGGAGGAGGGGGGCTCCGTGATATCCGAAGCAGAACATCCAGATTCAGTCACAGTTTTGTTCCACACAACTCTCAAGCTTCCTCTTTCCGCTATGTATGTATTCAAGATGGACAGAGATTAATATTTATATATATTTAGGGGTGCAGGTGTATACATATGTTGTATATAGCATGTTATGTACGTGCACACTTTTCAAGTCATGCAACAGAATTTCATTTTTAATGTGTGCCAGTGTGCCCACAGTAAAAAAAGGCAATAAAGGTTATCTATCTATCTATCTATCTCTCTCTCTCTCTCTCTCTCTCTCTCTCTCTCTCTCTCTCTCTCTCTCTCTCTCTCTCTCTCTCTCTCTCTCTCTCTCTCTCTCTCTCTCTCTCTCTCTCTCTCTCTCTCTCTATCTATCTATCTATCTATCTATCTATCTATCCAATCCATCCCGTCCCGTCCCGTCCCGTCCCGTCCCGTCCCGTCCCGTCCCGTTCCGTTCCATTCTATTCTATTCTATTCTATTCTATTCTATTCTACAATCTGTCTCTTCTCTTCTCTTCTCTTCTCTTCTCTTCTCTTCTCTTCTCTTCTCTTCTCTTCTCTTCTCTTCTCTTCTCTTCTCTTCTTTTTCCTATTCTTTTTCCCATTCCTTATTCTATTCTATTCTATTCTATTCTATTCTATTCTATTCTATTCTATTCTATTCTATTCTATTCTATTCTACAATCTGTCTCTTCTCTTCTCTTCTCTTCTCTTCTCTTCTCTTCTCTTCTCTTCTCTTCTCTTCTTTTTCCTATTCTTTTTCCTATTCCTTATTCTATTCTATTCTATTCTACTCTCTCTGCAGAACTAATCTCCAGACGGTTGGGCAAAGCGATCAGTATGCTGGAGAAGCAAGACAGCTCCCACTTTTTGGAAACTTTCCAACCCTAATTCTACTACTCTCTGTGGTGCGTGGGTGGGTGCGTGGGTGGGCGTGTAAGAAGGGGAACGAGAGGGAAGCGGGGAAGCCTCCGCTCCTGTAATTGCTGCCAACCGGCTGATGATCAATGAGGACAGAGGATCGGTCTGCGAGGGAGGATCGCTCCCCGTGGTTTAATTAACGCCGCTCCCGCCCTACGCACCTTCGCGGCACCTCCCGCGGCGTCTGGCAGGTGGATGCCGGCCGGGAACGTGGTCCCGCTTGTGTTCTGGCTCGAATTCAAGGCGATTTATTCTCCCCGGCACGGTGGAGGTTGCCAGTTTGCCGCAGCCAAAAGGCCCGAGCTTCTACCGCTTGTATAAATCACGGCTTCGTGCTGGGACGCCTGGAGAGAGGAACGTGCGGACACAATAAAGAGGCAGCCCTGGGTTTCTCAGTGGGAACCCGCCAGACAAGATAATCAATTTCTAAAAGATGAAGCACCGCAAATTTGCCAGTAAAAAAGGCCTTTAAAAAAAAACAACCACCACCTTTGGCTGTTGAAGAGAAGTCATGGTTGTAAACAAAACGACGAATACAGATCAGGAGGGGATCCAGGGAGGGCGGGTGCTGCTTGTGTGGCACCGCCCTGGCAAAAATCCTGCAATATATCTGCCCTTTTCCATGGCCCAACAGCAGAGCCCTTCTTTGGGGCAGAAAATGGCTGAAGCTCATTAAATTAAACTAAAAGTAATTCAATACAGTCGACACGAGCATTCCACAAGTAACCATAATAGCAACAGAATAACAGTTGGAAGGGACCTTGGAGGTCTTCTAGTCCAGCCCTCTGCTCAAGCAAGAGTCCCTATAGCAGTGGTGATGAACCTATGCCACGCGTGCCAAAGGCGGCACTCAGAGCCCTCTCTGTTGGCACACATGCCATCGCCGCCAGCAGCAGGTGCATCAGGCCACAAGTGCCACCTGGAGCAGGAGCCCTGCCCAGCGGGGTGAAGCAGCCAACTAGCAAGCTCGAGTGAGGTGGTAGAGCAGAGGTCACCAACCATTGTCGATTGGTGGACTGGAAGAAAAGGGAAGGAGAAGCATTTTACATGCATGCATGCGTGCATGGGGCCGCGAGCACGCACGCGCTGCAAATGGGGCGGGGCTAGTGCCTGCGTGATACTCACTAGCCCTGCCCCATTCTTGCATGGTGCAGCACCTTGTATCTGCACCCCCACGGCACGGCCGTTTTTGCGCCTTGCAGCACGGTGGCCCATTTTTGCACCCCTGGTTTTTGCGTGCCAGAGGCGGCACTCAGAGGCGCCTCCTTGCCCCCCCATGAAGGCACTACAATGCTGATGCGGCCCTGGCACTTTGCGATAAATAAGTGGGTTTTGGGTTAGGGTTTGGGCACTCGGTCTCTAAAAGGTTCGCCATCACTGCACTATAGCAGTGGTGGCGAACCTATGGCACGCATGCCAAAGGCGGCACTCAGAGCCCTCTCTGTGGGCACGCACGCTGCTGTGAGGTGTGGACTCCACCTTCTCCTCATTGCTAATGGACAGAAGTTGCTCCTGGTACTGGCCTCCTGGCCGAGTTGGTTGCAGCTGTGGTTCACCTCGCTCAGCCTGTTGCTGGTCGGATCAACCCAGCTGAGGCTACTCCATCAATCTAGCACTCTCTGAGCCCTGATCCTGACCAACAGCAGGCTCCGTGCTTTCCTCTGCAGATTTCAAACTCTCCCTCCTCCTCTGAAGCAGTCCAGGGTGGATCCATGATGGGAACCTGCCTGCCCACAGGATGGCTGTGCCTGACCCGCCACCAATCGTACCGAATTCTTCTCAGTCACTCCCGACTTTGTGGTTGAACTTCATCCTTTCAAATGAAGTTCCAAATGGACTTTTCCTTTCTGTGCTTACGATCCAGGCCTTACTTTTGCAAAGGGGACATTTTTTGAAAAGGCAGAGGTGCAAAAGTGTGTAGGAGAACAGACCTGGAAGGCAGCGGGCTCCATTTCATGTTGAATTTTGCCCGTTAATTTGAAACGACTCCGTGGCTACATTTGAGGGCTGCTCCAGTTCTGGAAAATGACATCTCCTTACCATAATAATAATAAAAAAACCAAGCATGGGAAGTAATGAATCAACGTTTGATGAAAAATGACCAAATCATGGGCCCTGAATGAAGGAGCGTTCAGAATAAATTGCCAGCCTGGTTGGTAGCAGCCAAATCAGCAGAGTTTTATGGTAACGTGAAGACAAAAGGAGCCTTCGGTAACATTATTTATGCATTATGTAACACATAAAACAAGCATATCATCGCCCAAAGTTCCACAATGTTTCCTACTTCATCTGCACTTGGCAGATACAAATACAGATGGGTGTAGAAGGGAGAAAGAGGTAAACATTGGAATAAAAATGCAATGGAATGGAAAATGTACAGCCTGTGACAATTCAATTATTACTTAAATGTATACAAAATAAACACTGACACCATCCACAATAGTGGTAATTGGTGATAACACACAGTAATTTTAGCAGTGCTGAAGCAATTAACACCTGCAGGAGGGACCAGAAGCTACTACTTCTATCCTCGTCCAAATTAATAGAATCAAACCTGTTCTTTAGTTGGAATTTAAGCTGAAGAAATTGGGCCGTTAGTAGGTTAATCGTGGGCTTTTATCCTCCTGCAGATGTGGCTCCTCTGAAGAGGAACGGTGCTGGGGTGCTGTTGCTCATCTGGGGGGGGGGGCTCCCCGTGGATCCAATTCCACGGAAAACATGGAGAGCTGGAGGCGACATCTCTCCTTCTGAAAGCCGGCTTGGCGATTTTGTTCAGCTGCCCAGGACTTGCTAAGGAAGAGACTTTGGCCTTTGAGCTGATGGCAGCTTTGTTCTATGGGAGAGCAGGAGAAAATGGCAGGGGTCTTTAGGGGACACGACTCCCAAACGCTTGTACTGACACCGCTTCCAATTTCTTGTGCTGAATTACTGAAGTGTTCCCTTTTGCATCTTCCTGAAGGCAGAAATAGGAGTGAGGAAAGTTCCATGCAATTAAGAATAGAATAGAATAGAATAGAATAGAATAGAATAGAATAGAATAGAATAGAATAGAATAGAATAGAGATTAGGAATAGAATAGAATAGAATATAGAATAGAATATAGAATAGAATATAGAATAGAATATAGAATAGAATAGAATAGAATAGAATAGAATAGAGATTAGGAATAGAATAGAATAGAATATAGAATAGAATATAGAATAGAATATAGAATAGAATAGAATAGAATAGAATAGAACTGGAAGGGACCTTGGAGGTAGTATTAGTATTAGTATTAGTATTAGTATTAGTATTAGTATTAGTATTAGTATTAGTATTAGTAATAATAATAATAATAATAATAATAATAATAATAATAATAATAATAATAATAATAATAATAATAATAATAATAATAATAATAATAATAATAAAGTTGGAAGGGATCTTGGAGGTCATCTAGTCCAACCCTCTGCTCAGGCAGGAAACCCTATACCATTTCGGACAAATGGCTGTCCAGTCTCTTCTTAAAAACTTCCAGTGTTGGAGCATTCACTGCTTCTGGAGGCAGGTTGTTCCACTGGTTAATTGTTCTAACTGTCAGGAAGTTTCTCCTTAGTTCTAGGTTGCTTCTCTCCTTGATTAGTTTCCATTCGTTGCTTCTTGTCCTGCCTTCAGGCGCTTCGGAGAATAGCTTGACTGCCTCTTCTTTGGGGCAGCCCCTGAGATACTGGAACCCTGCTATCATGTCCCCCCTCATTCTTCTCTTCATTAAACTAGACATATATTTTCTCAAACCCGGCCACCAAAACTGCCTCCGGACTAAATGTAAAGTTTTTAGACATCCGAAGTAGCCAGCTTGCTCTTCTCTGCACTTTTTCTAAAGTCTCAACATCTTTTTTGTGATATGGTGACCAAAATTGGCTGCAGTATTCCAGGTGTGGTCTCGCTAGGGTTTTATAAAGCAGTACTAATACTTTGCAAGATCTTTTTTTTCCCCGCGAGAAGTTGAAATTGGCTGATTGATTGAACCTTTTTTTTTGTTTTTGCCCATGGTGGCGGAGGCCTAAAGTGAAAAGGTTTTATAAAACCCAGCTGAAGGCCTAGGACAGGGGCGCGCGTGCCCACAGAGAGGGCTCTGAGTGCCGCCTCTGGCACCCATGCCATAGGTTCGCCACCACTGTCCTACATAAAGATCTTAAGGGTCAGTAGATTGTACTCAGGACAAGTGCCTGGTTCCATGGTCCTGCCAGTTTTATCTACCTTCTTTGGAGACAGACTGCCTATATTTAACGGCAGACACCTTTCTGATTGGTTCCCTGCTAGCAAGGCATGTTTGCAGGAGATGCTCACATTAGTGCTGTATTACGGTAGGTCCAAGGGACTCGCAGGAGTCTTCTCCAGCACCAGAGTTCAAAGGCCTCCATTCTTTGGCGCTCAGCCTTTCTTATGGTCTAACTTTCACAGCCAGACATTGCAACTGGGAAAACCATGGCCTTGACTATACACACTTTTGTTGACAGGATGATGTCTCTGCGTTCAAACTGGTCAGTCCTAGAGGAGATCAACCCCGACTGCTCCTTAGAAGGCCAGATCCTGAAGTTGAAACTCAAATACTTTGGCCACCTAATGAGAAGGAAGGACTCACTGGAGAAGAGCCTAATGCTGGGAAAGATGGAGGGCAAGAGAAGAAGGGGACGACAGAGAATGAGGTGGCTGGATGGAGTCACTGAAGCAGGAGGCGTGAGCTTAAATGGACTCCAGAAGATGGTAGAGGACAGGAAGGCCTGGAGAAACGTTGTCCATGGGGTTGCGATGGGTCGGACACGACTTCGCAATTAACAACAACAACAACGGTAGGTGCTCCAGGTGAGATACACTCCTGCCCAGTCCAAATTCCAGGGAAGTCCCCTAGCCTTTGTGGAATGTCAGCCTGCAGGCCCCACCCTGGGACAGGGAACATTTCTCAAGAAGGAAAGAAGAGGCGGATCAGGCAGACGATGGATAGCTCTGGCCAGTGAAGAATCCGCAGCACACAGGGCGCCATGCCCTGAGATGCTTCAAACGGAGCCCACCGCGAGAAACAGGGGCTGCTATTTTAACTAATTGGATCCAAAGCCCCCCCCCAGGAAAGGGGCACAAACTGCTGGGCTCCTCCTCCCCCCCCCAGCCCACCAGCTCCCTGGGAAGGAGGGATCCTTGGGAAGATGCCATTAGGGCCCAGCAGTCTTTCATCCCAGTCCCAATCCTCCTTTTTATGCTGACTTCAACCTGCTGTTTATGTTTTTAAATAGAACAAACCCAGCAGAATCTTGCGCATTTCTGGCCAAATTGGCTGCCTCCCATTGTCTGCTATTAGCAACACTTTCTCCACTAATTGGCAAGCTCTTACCCTCTCTTGCCAATGCCCCCTTCCCTGTGGAGGGAAGCGATGGGCTCTGGGTGCGTGTGCTTGTGTGTGCATAAGAGCTGTGCTGTGCTGTTTGTGTGCAGGATAGAAAACCAAGTCTTAAAACGCACCATCGGTTCTCCTGCTGTCTAAATAAGGGCTTTGAATGCCAGAGAAAAAAGATCCAATAAGGATCCAATAAATTAATCAATGGTTTTATTTATTCCGTTTATATGCCGCCCAGAGTTTGATAGCCATGGGCGGCATATAAATTTAATAAACAAACTAACAAAGGGATAGCCAACCGGAAGCAGGAAGCAGCGGCCGCAGGACTGGTGGGAAGATCCACACTGAGATTCCTGCCACGGCTGGGAACATGATCATCTCTTGATCTCTCCAGTCTCATAATATTGTTGCAGTCAACAGAGGAAGCCCGAGCATCCATCATGCTGTTTTGAGCTCCTTTGGCAGAAAAAGAGGTGATAAACGGAGTCTGGGCACCTCAGGGCAGTGGCACTCCATCACCGCCAATGAAGAGAAGTACAGTGTGATTGTGGAAGTGTCAAGACAAAAAGGCTAGAGAGATCAGGGGCTGCTGTTCTGCAGACAAGAACAAAAAGCCAAACCGTTTGGAAGAGGCCAAGCACGAGACAGCCCAGGGGAGTGGATCGCCCACAGGCGGGCATGGCAAGCTCTTTGTGGAGCCAACAGGGGGCAGCCTTGTACAAGGGTGGGCACCAGGCTGCCTTTCAACCAGATGCCACAGGGACACCCCAGGGACTTCACACATGCTCTGGAGAGCAGGAATCCTTGGCTGCATTTGTGGGGGACAAGGAACCACCCCCCCACTCTGGTGACCCCCTTGAATCCCCCCCATCAATTCTTGCAAGGTCAGGAGAGGGTTGCGTTTCTCCATCACTGGAGGTTTTTAAGAAGAGACTGGACAGTCACTTGTCTGAAATGGTATAGGGTACCTTGCTCAACAGTAATAACTGTGAGAGGGACTTCGGAGTCCTAGTGGACAATCACTTAAATGTGAGCCAGCTGTGTGCTGCAGCTGCCAAAAAGGCCAACACAGTGCTAGGCTGCGTTAACAGAGGGATAGAATCAAGATCACGTGAAGTATTAATACCACTTTACAATGCCTTGGTAAGGCCACACTTGGAATACTGCATCCAGTTTTGGTCACCACGATGTAAAAAAGATGTTGAGACTCTAGAAAGAGTACAGAGAAGAGCAACAAAGATGATTAGGGGACGGGAGGCTAAAGCATATAAGGAACGGTTGCAGGAATTGGGTATGTCTAGTTTAACGAAGAGAAGGACGAGGGGTGACATGATAGCAGTCTTCCAATATCTCAGGGGCTGTCCCAAAGAAGAGGGAGTCAAGCTATTCTCCAAAGCGCCTGAAGGCAGGACAAGAAGCAACGGATGGAAACTAACCAAGGAGAGAAGCAACCTAGAACTAAGGAGAAACTTCCTGACAGTTAGAACAATTAACCAGTGGAACAACCTGCCTCCAGAAGCAGTGAATGCTCCAACACTTGAAGTTTTTAAGAAGAGACTGGACAGCCGTTTGTCTGAAATGGTGTAGGGTTCCTGCCTGAGCAGGGGGTTGGACTAGATGACCTCCAAGGTCGCTTCCATCATCATCGTTATCGTCATCGTCATCGTCATCGTCATCGTCATCATCATCGTCATGATGATGATGATGATGATGATGATGATGATGATGATGATGAAAGGAAGCACCCAGGCTATTCGGGGTGTTCCTAGCTGACCTTCCTAGCAGATCTGAATTATTCCACCTTATCCAACAGGTTAAACAGATGCCACTCCTGGAGTAAACCCACTCTTCAACGCCAAATGATGGACATCTCCACCAGCTCTCTGTATCCCGTCATCTGCTTGTTGTAGACAATTTGGGGGCCAATGGACTTCCTGTCTAATTAGCAGCGCATTAGTCCAATCATAAAGGCCGGCCTCTTGCCAAGCTGTCCTTGCTTGGGAAACAAAGATAATGGCATCAAGCGGGATCGTTTGCTTTCTGGTTCCTCTGATTAAATAAAGTGGCAGCACCTGGTGGGGAGGGGGGGAGAGCTAAACCAGGGGTTGCCTGGAAAGCCAAACTTGGCAATCCCCCCTGGGGGGGGCAACGGCTTCTCCGAGGTCACTTAACCATGGAGAGGGGCTGGTTTGCCCTGCAGCTCGACCAGGCACATGTTTTTGTAATTGCTCCCCAAAGAAGAAGCCGCAGTCACTGCAGGTGCAAGGAGCAGAAGTGCATCAAGCAACAGACAGAGAACACAATGGTGTTGCGTGACTGATCACCATGTTGTGTGAGAGACGTTGCCAGCTCTCCCCCTTTCTAAAAGGGTTCCTTCCCCAAAAAGCCAGAGTCCCAGTCATGGGAGGGGGGGGGGGAGATGGAAGGGGCTATTTCTGCTTACTCTCTGAAGGTCCTAAATAATTTTCAGCTTGTTTTGCCCCCTGCTGCCAGTGAACAGGCCAGGTTAAGTGATAAATTTTATAGCTGCTGCCTTCCGGCTGCCATCAATTACTCGCCATGCAGCCAAACTCTGCTGGTGCCTGAAGAACTTGTCAAACTGTTGACCAGGGTCCAGCTGTGGTTAATGGATCTTAGTTAAGTAAACTAAGCTTTTAGACTGCCTGTTATCTGATATTCCAGGGCTGTTTTATTGCTTACTATGAGGACAGGGAGGTAGGTGCAACCAGTGGGCTGATTGGCCTGGTCTGCTTCTCCCCTTGTTTGATCCGGATCAGAAACAGAGTCACTCCTGTTCTCCTTTGTCTGTCTCTGGCCAAGATTCCATGCTGATCTGTTACTAAAAATGAAACCTATAATAGCAATTTTATTTAGTCTTTATAACTAAAGTACAATTTAAATGAACACACTATAGAATAGAACAGTGGTGGCGAACCTATGGCACGGGTGCCAGAGGCGGCACTCGGAGCCCTCTCTGTGGGCACACGTGCCGTTGCCCCAGCCTTGCCTCCCCCCGTGACCCCCTCCTCTCCTGCAGCCCCCCTGAAGGAGAGTCGCCCTCGAGCGTGGCCCACGGAGCAGTGCAGCCAAGGACGTGGCAGCCAGGCAGCGTAGACAAGACTCTGCCCTCACACCCCATCATGCAGTTGATACTGCAGGGCACAGGCAGAGGATGTGGCCGGCATAGTGTTGCTGGGCTGCCTGGGCGATCTGCGGCGGGCCCTGGAGGCGGTGAGTGGTCCTGTGGGCAGGGGGAGCAGGGGATGGGGGGGCAGAGCAGGGGCGGGGCAGGGGGGTGGAGTGGGGGTGGGGCCAGTTTTTGGGCACTCGGTCTCTAAAAGGTTCGCCATCACTGGAATAGAATAACAGAGTTGGAAGGGACATTGTAGGTCGTCTAGTCGACCCCCCCCCTGCCCAGCAGAAGACCCTGCACCAGGGGTAGGCAACCTTGGCTCTTTTATGACTCGTGGACTTCAACTCCCAGAATTCTTTATAGCTTGGCTGTATTCCAAGTCCAAGGCTTGAATTAGCTCCTTAGCCATCTGAGAACAAATCCTATGGATATTCAGAAGGTATCCGTGTAAAAAAAATAATAACAATAATCATGATGAAATTGAGAGACAGTTCGCTCGAGTGGTGAAGGTACCAGGCTAAAAAGCAGGAGATTCTGAGTTCAAGTTCCACCTTACTGTAGCCGTGGAAGCTGGCTGGGTGACTTCTCTCTCTCTCAGCCCAACCCACCTCACAGGGTTGTCGTTGTGGGGAAAACAGGACGAAGAAGGTGTGTTGGATATGTTCCCCGACTTGAGTTATTTGCAGTGCTTTTTTTCTAAAAAAAAAAAAAGGTGCCGGAACTCACACACGTCATACAACCCGCCTTGCTTCCCCTACAAGATTCCATCCAAAAAAGGTGCCGGAACGCCGTTCTGGGCGTTCTATGAGAAAAAAAGCCCTGGTTATTTGTAAAAATAAGACAGGTGTCATGGATCCGGCCCTAGACTCCTCTCCGGATACAAATTCGAAAAAGGAGGATGAACTTGAGTTAGCAGAGGAAAGCACAGAGCTGAGGGTTGATCAGGATAGGGCCCAGAGGGTGCCAGCCTGATGGAGAAGCCTCAGCTGGGTCCATCAGACGAGCAACAGGCTGAGACTGAGCAAGAAGAACCACAGCTAAGCAAGTTGGCCAGGAGGTCCAGCCCAGGATTGGGAGCAGCTTCCATCCATTAGCAACGAGGAGGTGGAGTCCACACCTCCTCCCGATCGAAGGACGTGTAGAGCAGAGAGCAGACAGGCACAACGCTGGTCAGCTAGACTATTCGCGAGGAGGCAACCTCTCCTTTTATGAAGGGCTGCACTGGCATTGCCTACTTAATCCCCACCGAGGACTTGCGTGTTACTGGAGCAACATGCCCAGTTCTGTGCCTTGTGTCCTTGTGCTGTGTTTCTTGATGCGTTTGACTCCTGGACTGCTTCCCTGGACTTTGTGTGTGCCCGTTGGATTCGGTTACCCAGTGACTCTTGCTGTGCTGAGCACAGAATCCGGAGCTGCGCAACGGGGGATGCTTTCCGAGGACCTGGTTTTTTTGGGGGGGGGGGTTTGAATAAACACCTGTGGAACTCTTACTGTATATGTGTGTGTGTTTATGGGGGGAGTGGGGCAACACAAAAGGCAGGATACAAGTAACTGACTAAATGAAACACAAAGTGTGATTGGTCAGAGAGGAAGAAATGATGCTTGCCGATGATTGCATTGTATTTATTTACTGCTGTTCCTCCTTGACGCACAGAATCGGATGACATGTCTGACAATAAAGATCCCAGTGTAGTGTAGGAAGGACGTTGTCCCAAAGGGACGCTCCTTGGGGGGGGGAACCTTGGGTGACCCACTTTCTCTCCACCCCAATTAGCTCCAGGGTTGTTAGGGCTGACAGGAAGACGAAGTGCTGCTATGTATGCAGCCCTGAGCTCTGGAATG
>NW_015390975.1:10271-20059 GCF_001527695.2 Protobothrops mucrosquamatus | reverse complement strand
ACACTTCCCTCCATGTAGATGCGGTTCCATTGAGGACCACATGCTGAGTACGGCCGGTCAGCCAGCTACGAATCCATCTGGTGATGATGCTGTCTAACCCTGTCTAACTTGTCTGAAATGATGTAGGTTGTCCTGCTTGACTGTGGGGCTGGACTAGAAGACCTTCATGGTCCCTTCCTATTCTATTCTATTCTATTCTATTCTATTCTATTCTATTCTATTCTATTCTATTCTGTTCTGTTCTGTTCTGTTCTGTTCTGTTCCTATTTCTGTTCTATTCCTATTCCTATTCCTATTCCTATTCCTATTCCTATTCTATTCTATTCTATTCTATTCTATTCTATTCTATTCTATTCTATTCTATTCTATTCTATTCTATTCTATTCTATTCTACTCAATACTGCACTACTGAGGCCACACTTGAAATCCTGCATCTACTGTAGTTCTGGTTGCCATAGCTGGCTCAGGAATTCTGGGAGTTGAGGTCCATGAGTCATAAAAGAGCCAAGGTTGCCTACCCCTGGACTAGCCAAACCCAAGTCCTGTAGCCATTCTTCCATCCTTTCCTTTTGCTCTCCAGAAAACTAGGCTGAAGCCTTCCCTCCTTCTGTGGGCTGGGATATCTTTTGCAAGCTGGTTGCCCAGTCGACAGCTCCACCTCCTGCCTCCCAAGGTCATGCCTACATATCATTCATTACAACTTGTCACTATACAAATGTGAGAATCCATAAACCACTCAGGTGCACTTCATCGTAATGATCTTCGGGTTTAAAAGAAATCCCTAAAGCAAACTTGAGTGAAAGCAGTTGGAGAAAAGGCAGAGCATCTCCACCCGGCTCTTGCCTATGGCATTATACACAGGGGTAGTAGTGAGATTATGGGGGCACAGTGGCCTAATGGTTAAGGCCATCTGTACGGTCCTGCCTCAGCTACTCCCCAAAGGAAGCAGAACTCTTGAAACAAGCAGCATTTCAAAAGGAACTTTTATTGCGAGATAGCGAATGCAGAGAGAGCCGGCGGTGGGGGAGCCCAGTAGCCAGAATGGAAGGCACCCCCTCTGGGCATCAAATTCGACAGAGAACCTCAACAATTGGGGCTTTTCCTCGCCCATGTCTTCACCCATATGGACGGGACATCCCCAGCGAGGGGGCTAGGGTCAGGGTCGTTACCTTGACACTGGAAGGCGCAGCGGCCCGATGGATGGTAACCCTGTTGTTGTTGTTAGTTGCAAAGTCGTGTCCGACCCATCGCGACCCCATGGACAACGTTCCTCCAGGCCTTCCTGTCCTCTACCATCTTCTGGAGTCCATTTAAGTTCACGCCTCCTGCTTCAGTGACTCCATCCAGCCACCTCATTCTCTGTTGTCCCCTTCTTCTCTTGCCCTCCATCTTTCCCAGCATCAGGCCCTTCTCCAGGGAGTCCTTCCTTCTCATTAGGTGGCCAAAGTACTTGAGTTTCAGCTTCAGGATCTGGCCTTCTAAAGAGCAGTCGGGGTTGATCTCCTCTAGGACTGACCGGTTTGAATGCCTTGCAGTCCAAGGGACTTGCAGGAGTCTTCTCCAGCACCATAGTCCAAAGGCCTCAATTCTTTGGCATTCAGCCTGCACAACACCAATGCCCCCGAACTCCACCATTTCAACCATTTCAGGACAGCAACTGAGGCAGGATCGGAAGGTTGGCAGTTTGAGACCCAAGTATTGCATGATGGGCGAGTTCCCATCCCTTGCCCAGCTTCTGCCCATCTAGTGGTTGAAAAGCATGCAAACGCAAGTAGATAAAGCTGGATCCCTTGGCTAAGAAACGGGGGTGGGAGCATTGCCCCCCTTATAGTTGGACAATACCGGACAAGGGGAACCTTCACCATTTTTCAATAGTGAGGTAGACTTTGTGAACTTTTCCGATTCCCAGGGAATTTTTCGTGCGGCTGCTGATAAAAACAGGATCGCCAACATGATCGCCAACGTCCGATAACGGATATGGCACAACAAAAAGAAGAAGGGAACCCTACTCCATGGCACAATACCTGGTTTTAATGTTTTAAGTATATTTATTTTGCGTTATCATAAAAGATAGAATACGAAACAGAAAAACAAACAAACAAAACAAAACATATGTCCAGCACTAACAATAACAAAAAGAAAAAAAAATTGGTGTACAAAAAAAGAGAAAAAGGTGATGTAAACATCAAATATATTTAACGTTTAGACATATGGAATCCACCCTGTACGGACGCTGAAAAGAAGAAAAAACAGTAAATTCTCATCCCCTTTTTTACACACACACACACACACACACACACACACACACACACACACACACACACACATACACACACACACAAGAAAGAAGAAAGAGCAGTCAATAGATTAAGCTAAACATTACACTAATCTTCAAATCCCTCTGTGAACCATCTGTTATTGTATTTAGTGCATAGAAAGCACACAATACCTTTTAAAATACAAATGTGAGCTAAGTCTGGGAAATGTTAACCTAATAAGAGTTGGGGATTAATTTCCAAAGAAGGCAAAGAAATGTGAAGAAGAAAAAGGGGGAAAAAAGTCTCCATATCAGGAAGGTCTAAATAATTCTGTCTGAAGCACAGAGCAGCCCACCCATCCTTATTTTTATCTTAAAGAGGGGGAAGATCACCTTTCCAGTGTTTTATGTCCGGCTTCAGCTGTTCTTGCTAAATTGTCAAAGGAGAGAAACAACAGCAGGCTGTTAGGCCCTAAGTGGGACTCAGCCCTGCAATTTCAAACTGAACATCATTGTTTGGTAGACACTTTAGAATGGCTTGGCCAGCCAAAGAAATCAAGACCAATTTTGTGCGCCACTCAAGAGTGGAAAGAGGAGAGTCATATTTGTAACGGAGATGATTCTAAGCATTAGATCTGAAAGCAAAACAAACCCATTGGTTGGATGCTTTGTTGATCACTGGAAGGACATTTCTAACCCCAGCTCAACACAAACTGTCCCTGGGACTGAAAGCAAAGCTTTTGAGGGTTTGAAATGAAAGATTTACCTGTGGTAGCTTCCTAACAATGCTGCCTAATTTGGTCAAGGACTTTGACACCCCACGCAAGAAGGAGGTGGGGAGGGGCACCTACTGCACCTACCTATCCAAGAAGACGCAGTTCCATGGCGAGAAAAGTGAGATCCTGCATTTAGGCAGGAAAAACCAAATGCACAGGTATAGCAGTCCTCAGCTCAACATTATAACTGCAAAAGGGATCTGGGACTCCTAGTGGGCAACCATTTAAATATGAGCCAGCCGTATGTGCTGCAGCTGCCAAAAAAGCCGATGTAGTCCTAGGTCAGTGATGGCGAACCTTTTAGAGACCGAGTGCCCAAACTTTAACCCAAAACCCACTTATGTATTGCCAGGTGCCGGGTGGGCATGGCTGCTGGGTGGGTGTGGTCCACTGGGTGGGCGTTGCTACAGTGGTCATACCAGATGGGTGGGCATGGCCAGGGTGGGCGTGGCCAGCTCGATGGTGCTCCTGGGGAGGGACGCCTGTGGGGGCTGGGCAGGGTTGAGGGAGATCCAGGGGTCTCTGGCGGGTGGGGTAGCGGGCAGGAGGCTGGTTCTGTAGGGTGAGGCGAGGCAGGGCGGGGGTGCCATGGCGCAGGGCAAGGTGAGGCAGGGGCCGGGATGGGATCGGCCAGCAAGCGCATGGATGCTGGGATGCATCTGGCCACGTGGGACCTCAGTGAGTTAGCGGGTGGCTGATGGAAGAGGACGGTTGCCATCTCCGGGGCATGGCGCGCGTGCCCACAGATAGGGCTCTGAGTGCCGCCTCTGGCACATGTGCCATAGGTTCGCCACCACTGTCCCAGGCTGCATCAACAGAGGAATAGTATCAAGATCACGAGAAGTGATAGTGTTGCTCTAATGGTACGGCCACAGTTGGAATATTGTGTACAGTTCTGGTCACCATGATGCAAAAAAGCCCTGAGATCCTAGAAAGAGTGCAGAGAAGAGCAACAAAGATGATTAGGAACCATATGAGGAACAGCTAAAGGAGCTAGGCATGACTACCCTAACAAGGAGAAGGATTAGGGTGACATGATAACTGTCTTCCAGTACTTGAGGGCCTCTCACAGAGAAGAGGGGGACAATTTAGTCTCCAAAGGGTAGGACAAGAAGCAATGGGTAGAAGCTTATCAGAGGGAGAGCCAACCTGGAACTAAGGAGGAATTTCCTCACAGTGAAACAGCTTGCCTGGAGGTGTAAATGATGCATTACTAGAGATTTTCATACAGTACCATAGAATCACAGCACTGGAAGGGATTTTGGAGGTCTTCAGCCACCTGCCCAAGCCAGGAAACCTTGAATAGAATAGAACTGGAAGGGATCTTGGAGGTCTTCTAGTCCAGTCCCCTGCTCAAGCAGGAGAACCTATACCATCTCAGACAGGTGATTGTCTAGTCCAGAGGTAGGCAACCTTGGCTCTTTTATGACTCGTGGACTTCCAGAATTCCTGAGCCAGCCATGCTGAGGGGAAAGGGAGAGGTTTCCAAGCTGAGCCATGCTGGCTCAGGAATTCTGGGAGTTGAAGTCCACGAGTCATAAAAGAGCCAAGGTTGCCTACCCCTGGTCTAGTCTCTTCTTAAAAGTCTTCAGTGATAGAATTCCCATGATTTCTGGAGGAAAGCTGTTCCACTGGTTGATTGTTCTCACTGTCAGGAAGTTTCTCCTTAATTCCAGGTTGCTTCTCTCTTTATACCTTATACAATCCCAAACAAATGGCTGTGCAATCTTTTCTTGAAAACCTTCAGTAATGGAATATCCACAACTCCAGGAGGCAAGCTGTTCCATTGATTAATTGTTCTCACAGTGAGAAAATTTCTCCTTGTTTTCAGTTAGAGCTCTCTTTAATAAGCTTCCACCTGTTCCTTCTTGCTCTGCCCTCTGGTGCTTTGGAGAATAGATTGACAGCCCTTCAAGTACTGGAAGACTGTTTTCTGCTAGACTGGGCTTTTATACTCTCATTTCTCAGTTTCCCAAGCTTCTTGAGTTGTTTTTCCTCTTTAAGATTTCCATACATGGAATCCTTCCCAAGCTCTCTCTAAGACTATTGAAATCAAGTCTCTTGAAATTTAAGACACTAGTTTGACTTTGTTCTAATGCCTGTTCTTCCATTATGTTGAACTCCAATATTACAGGGTCACTCTCCCCCAATTTCCCCTAACCTCAGCCCCCTCTATCATTTCATCTCTGTTACTGACGTTAGTGATATTAGTTTACTGACAGTTTGCAAAAACAGATTGGACAACCATCTGTCTGGGATGGTGTAAGGTCTCCTGCTTTGGGTGATGGGGGGTGGGTGGGGTTGGGTTAGGGATAGAAAGGACCTCATCTGTCTTCTAGTTGAACACCCTGCTCAGGGCAGGAATCTTTAATTAATTCAGAATAGAGCTGGAAGGGACCTTGGAGGTCTTCTAGTCTAGTCCAACCTCCTGCTCAAGCAGAACAACCTATACCATTTCAGACAAGTGACTGTCCAGTCTCTTCTTAAAAACCTCCAGTGATGGAGCACCTGCAACCTCTGAAGGCAACCTCTTCCATTGGTTAATTGTCCTCATTGTTAGGAAGTTTGTCCTTAAGTCCAGGTTGCTTCCCTCCTTGATTAGATTCTATCCATTGTTTCTTGTCCTGCCTTCTGCTGCTTTGGAAAATAAGTGGCAGCCCCTCAAGAACTGGAATATTGTTATGATCTTATAACATCCCAGTCAAATGGTTGCCCGATCTATTCTTGAAAACCTCCAATGATGGGGCACCCCCAGCTCTGGGAGGTGAGCAATTCCATGAATTAATTGCTCCCTTCCAGCCCTCTGATTCTACTTCCCCAGCAGCTTGAGATGGCTGGCAGCCCCTGCAGGAAGCAGGGGACTGGGGATGCCAGTCTACCTCCCTGCTCCCTCCTCTCCTGGATGGTAGGGCTTTGGCAGCACAACAGGGGTGAGTAGAATGCCAACTTGGGAGATCTCTGCACAAGGCTGAGGGGAGGCATTTACTCCAGCACTTAGACAGTGCCACTGAAAGGTTTCCAGGCTGGATAGCGTCTAAGCCAGCCTGGGACATTTTGACCAGTTCTAGAGGCAAAGAGGGGAGGATCCTTCTCCCTTAAAGTTTCCGGGCTGGACGGTGTCAGGAGAATTCTTTGCACATGCTGCATGGTCTGGACTGGGCTACTTATTGTATTGTATACATTACTCCAGTGGTTCTCAACCTGTGGGTCGGGACCCCATTTGGGGTCGATCGACCATTTCATGGGGGTCGCCAAGCAAGGCTGTCTGCCATTTTTTTGTCCGCCATTTTTTTTGTCCGCCATTTTTTCCCCCTTTTCCGGCGGGTGCCTTACCTCCCTTGGGCTGGGCCAGCTGGTGGTCGGCCTGCTCCGTCTCTGCCGCTTGCCAGCTACGCCTCGGCCGGCGCAGGGGCGGAACCACGCATGCGCGGCGCTCCCGGGCAGGGAAAGTCCTCGACTTACGACCGGTTGGGTAGTCCTTGACTTACGACCGGTTTAGCCCTCGACTTACGACCGGTTTAGTCCTCGACTTACAACCGGTTTAGTCCTTGACTTACGACCGGTTGGGGATCGCGGCATTAAAAAGGTTGAGAACCACTGCATTACTCTCCATAATGATGATGCCCCAGAGCTGAGAAACTTTGACCACTTCATGAGTACGCTCCGAAAATGCTTTGAGGATCCACTGGCTGATCGGAAGGCCATAACTAGAATCAAGACCATCACCCAGGGCTGCATATAACCAAGAGTTTTGTGACTTGGCTTGTAGGATGACCTACTGGCCACCTTCGGCTTGGTGCCTCGCTAGCAGCCTGCCATCAACCATTAGGGGGAAAAGGAAGGAGAGCAAATGGGCAATAAACATGTATGGGTTAGAGATGGGAATTAGAGGGGGGGGGTGACAGCTTGACAGGGACCAGGGGTGCAAGAAAACAGCCTGTGCCAATCTTCAAGGCCATGAAGCTTGAGAACGGAATGTGAATTGCTTTAAATCAGGGCTTTTCAACCAGTGGTATGGGTACCACCTGTGGTACATTGGCACCTGGCAGGTGGTACGCGACCATCCTAGAAAAGTGGTAGCGGGGGAGGGGATTGAGCTGAACCGGTGGCAGCACCGCACAAGCCTGAGCGAGAGACGGCTGGAGCTGCAGGGCTGTCAGGGCTCAGCGGAAGCGCCAGGATCAGCGCCAGGCTCCAGCTGGAACTCGGTGCTGATCCTGGTGCTTCTGCTGAGCCCTGAAGAAGCGCCGATCAGCTGGAATGTTGCAGCCTCTCCAGGGTCTTGTGATTTACATTCAGATGCTTGGCAACTGATTCATATTTATGACGGTCACAGTGTCCCAGGGTCATGTGAAGTGACCAAAACCTGCTGCAACCACCCAGCAGATGGGGGGAATAAAAACCAAACACCCCCCCCACCCCACCCCCGCTGCCAATCCTCAACAGAAATGCTCACAACAATGAAAACCTCGGACAGGAGGAAGAGTGTGGCTGGGCGGGCAGGCAGGTGTCTTGCTCGGCTCTGGCTTGGGGGGCACTTTTTTCAGTGCCATTGTAACTTCGAATAGTCACTAAGTGAACTGTTGTAAGTCGAGGACTACCTGCACTTTATCACTTTTTTTTTTTTGGTCATCAAGTTTTTGACCCCTTGCTAGGCGACTGGTGGTACTCGGATGTTGCCATATCCTAAAAATGGTACAATGGGTGAAAAGGTTGAAAAGCCCTGCTCTAAATAACCAAGTTGTTCCCACAACACCTATAGGGCTCGTCATTGGCTGAGGACGAAATTGGTCAGGGGGAGGGCCAGGATGTTTGTTTTCTTTAGCTCAGGAACTTTAGTTCTAGCCTGCTTCTACTGCAGCCAGCAGCTTTTAGTAAAAACAACCTATCATTTTAATCAAATGGAGTAGAGGGTCTTTCTTTCCTAAGGGACCTGATTTGGGCAGGTCTGACACTCCAATTAATATGCCCCCCCCGTCTATCCAAGGAACTCTGGATGGCAAACCAAATGTAAAAGAGAATTTTGTTAAAACAAAAGATATAACCACCCAATTGCAATGGAAAAAAAAGGAAAAAAGAGGCAACAATAATGTTATGACGATGATCTTCACTTGGTTGGAAAATTATCTTAAGCCCATTTGACCTACTGTGGCACAGCAAGGAGACAATCAGAGAAGTTCCAGGGCAGAAATTTCAATTTTTGGTGGGGAAATGTAATATTCTAATATTGATTGATTGATTTGGTTATGTGCCATCAAGCTGATGTTAAGTCTTGTCAACACATGGGCTTGCTCTATGTGGGAAGGCAGACTATAAGGCAGCTAGAGAAGTAATAGGGGTGCGTTTTTTGGATGTTTTGTGTATGTGCGTGAATAGGTTCTATGACAGATGGACTGACAAGTGTAATTCCAGGGAGAGAAAGAAAGAGAGAGAGAGAAAAAAGATGGTTATTGCACTAGAGTTAAAGCTGTAAATATACAGAGCCTGCAGGATATATATAACAGAATAACAGAGTTGAAGGGACCTTGGAGGTTTTCTAGTCCAATCCCCTGCACAGGCAGGAAACCCTGTACCATTTCAGACAAATGGCTATCCAATCTTTTCTTTAAAACTTCCAGTGTGGGAGCATTCACAGCTTCTGGAGGCAGGTTGTTCCACTGATTAATTGTTCTCACTGTCAGGAAATTCCTCCTTAGTTCTAGGTTGCTTCTCTCCTTGATTAGTTTCCATCCATTGCTTCTCCTGACTTCAGGTGCTTGGAGAATAGCTTGACTCCCTCTTCTTTGGGGCAGCCCCTGAGATATTGGAACACTGCTATCATGTCCCCCCTCGTCCTTCTCTTCATTAAACTAGACATACCGAGTTCCAGCAACTGTTCTTTATATGTTTCAGCCTCCAGTCCCCTAATCATCTTTGTTGCTCTTCTCCGTACCCAACATCTTTTTTACATCCTGGCAACCATGATGAAAAATATGAAAAAAGAAAAGCAAAAAAGTACATAAATAGAACAGGGATTCTTGGAATCTCCAACAGAGGATAGAGAAAGAACTGCACAGATAGAGTGGACACAGAATCAACTTCCAAGAAGGTTCCACACCCATTTGCACTACTCAGGTGACCTTGAAGACACAGATAAGCCTCCAGGTAGCATTAATGACTCGCTAAAAGAATGCAAATGACCAGCTGTCTGCAAGGAGTATCAATCCTTTCATTCCCCATCATCCAGTCAGAGCTGAAGAAGCTTCTCGGATGAGAAGCGAAACATCTTCAAAGAAAAGGAACGAGCTTAGGTTTGGGATAGAGATTCTCAACGCTTAAGAGTCCATGGAGATGGCTACACTCTTTCAACCATGCTTAATTTGGTTGTTGAATCCAGTCATTTTGTGGATTTGCATCACCCAGTAAGCCATAAGAGGGCCATAGGGTCAATATTTGCACAATAGACTAACAACAACTCCTTCACAGCCACCAAAAATAAAAACAAGTGCAGTGTGGGAAGTTAGCCCAGAGAAGGAAATATTAAAAAGGCAGAAAGAAAGATATTGTTCACCAAAACGATTTTTAAAAGCATTTTTTGAAAAGCAGAAACCAAACCTGGCCTCATCTCTTTGCCCAAAGCAGTAGCTAGTCTTATACATATGCAGATGTGGAACCATCAGGAAGTTTGGAGCCAGGGATCTCAAGACAAAAGAAGCTCTTAAGAGTCATTAGCCCCATCACCTGGGAAGCAGGATATGATAATGGGATTAAACCAC
>NW_015390975.1:0-3379 GCF_001527695.2 Protobothrops mucrosquamatus | reverse complement strand
TAGTGAGATTTCCTTATATTTTTTCTTTATGAGGTTTTTACGGTAATTTCTTTTTCTTACTATTTATTAGTACACTAGCTGTACCCGGCCACGCATTGCTGTGGCTCAGTCTGGTTTAATGGAAAAGAAAGAAAAGAGAAAGCGCACGTTTGTAATAAGTTTAATTTCACAATGCTTGTGGGTATACAATATTTTTTGTTGTTCCATTGTCTGTGCGGATATAGAGATTATCTGGTTTGCTGACTCTAGAACACGCAACATATAATTGTCCATGTGAGAAGCAATCTGTGTCTAGATCTAAACTGCACAATTCTAAAGATTGGCCCTGAGCTTTGTTGATGGTGATTGCAAACGCCAATCGAATTGGGAATTGCAATCTCTTAAATTGAAATCGTAGCATGTGTTGCTTTTATGTCCAACAGATGGCGCTGTTTTTCAAAAAAGCATGTTTTTACCTGTCACAGGTGTGACATCTATATAATATAGGTATATAAAAACACGCGTGTATTCGAATGCAACGTTGTGTCAAAATTTCAAAGCAATCGGTGAAGAACTTTCAGAGATTTAAGATTTTGAACAAACGAACATTTACATTTTTATTTATATAGATATGTATAGGGTTAGTTTACTGTCTTCCTGCTAAGCATGCTCTGAAAAATAGCCAGGTATACCCAGAAAGTGAGTTTACTTTACTTCTATAACTAAGTTCAGCAAATTGTATGGACTCAACCAATATAAGCGGTCCTATCCCCTCGTTTTTCAAAAAGTCAATATATCATGAAATGCAAGCATTCCAATCCAGATCTTCAACTCTTGAACTTCGGCAGATGCTGTTTTCCATTTCATAAAAATATAAGTGAAGCTATTTATCTACACCCACCTCCGATTCCTTGAGCTGGCCAGGTACCTCTGGGAACCCACAAGCACAATTTAAATTCAACCTCTGCCCTTGGTATTGAATGGGATTATAGTAGTCACTTAGATCTTTTACTTCCATGGCCAGACAGGAAAGCTGCTAGTTGACAAAGAAATAAATTTTTCAGCTTCTTCTATTGTTTGGAATCTGCCTGTCTTGCCGTCTTTCCTAGCATGAGATTGTTCAGGCTCCAGGTTCATGTTTATCCATGTACACCAGAATTACAGAATAACAGAACTTGAAGGGACCTTGAAGGTCTTCTAGTCCAGCCCCCCACTCAAGCAGGAGAACCTATACCAGTGATGGTGAACCTTTTAGAGACCGAGTGCCCAAACTACAACCCAAAACCCACTTATGCATCATCGAGTGCCGGGTGGGTGTGGCCCATTGACTGGGTGTGGCCCATTGGCTGGGTGTGGCCTATTGGGTGGGCGTGGCTGCAGTGGTAACGGCAGACTGGGTGGGACTAAAAAGTTCAATCAATCAATTTCAACTTTGTAAGATCTTTTTTTTTCCCGTGAGAAATTGAAATTGACTGAACCTTTTTTTTTTTTGCACACGGCGGCGGAGGCCTAAAGCAAAAAGGTTTTATAAAACCCAGCTGAAGGCCTAGGACTGGGGCGATGGCGCACGTGCCCACAGAGAGGGCTCTGAGTGCCGCCTCTGGCACCCGTGCCATAGGTTTGCCACCACTGACCTATACAATTTCAGATAAGTGACTGTCTAGTCTCTTCTTAAAAACCTCCAGTGATGGAGCACCCACAATTTCTATACCATTTTTAATGATTCTATTCCACTATTTAGAATAGAATAGAGCTGGAACGGACCTTGGAGGTCTTCTAGTCCAGCCCCCTGCTCAAGCAGAAGAATCTATACCATTTCAGATAAGTGACTGTCCAATCTCTTCTTAAAAACCTCCAGTGATGGAGCATCCACAACTTCTGAAGGCAAGCCAATTGGTTAATTGTCCTCACTGTTAGGAAGTTTCTCCTTAATTCCAGGTTGCTTCTCTCCTTGATTACTTTCCATCCATTGTTTCTTGTCCTGCCCTCTGGTGCTTTGGAAAATAATTTGACCCCTTCTTCTTTGCTATCATGTCACCCCTGTTTCTTCTTTTCTTTAGACACTGGCCAAACCCAAGTCCTGCAGCCATTCTTCATATGGTTTAGTCTCCAGGCCTTTGATCATCTTAGTTGCTCTTCTCTGAACTTTTTCCAAGGTCTCAACTTCTTTTTTGTAGTATGGTGACCAAAACTGGTTGCAGTATTCCAGATGTGGTCTTACTAGGGTTTTATAAAGTGGTACTAATACTTTGTGTGATCTTGATTCTATGCCTCTCTTTATACAACCCAGGATTGTATTAGCTTTTTTGGTTGCTGCTGCACATTGCTGACTCATTCTAGACCAGGGGTAGGCAACCTTGGCTCTTTTATGACTCGTGGACTTCAACTCCCATGCTGGCTCAGGAATTCTGGGAGTTGAAGTCCACGAGTCATAAAAGAGCCAAGGTTGCCTACCCCTGTTCTAGACAAATGGCTCTTTTTAAAATCCTCCAGTGATGGAGCATCCCAAATTCTGGAGGCAATCCATTAATTGTTCTCACTGTCAGGAAATTTCTCCTTAGTTCTAGATTTGATCTTTCTTTGATAAGCTTCCATTTGTTACTTCTTGTCCTGCCCTCAGGTGCTTTGGAAAACCCTCCTCTCTGTGAAAACCCCTCAAATATTTTAAGACTGCTATCATGTCATCCCAAGTCCTTCTCTTCATTAGATTAGATCCAGTTCCGACAACCATTCATATGTTTTAGCCTCCAGTCCCCCTAATCATCTTTGTTGCTCTTCTCTGCACTCTTTCCAGAGTCTCAACATCTTTTTTATAGTGTGGAGACCAAAACTGAATGCAGTATTCTAAGTGTGACCATACTAAGGCTTTGTAAAGCAGTACTAATACTTCATGTGATCCTGATATTTTCCCTCTCTTGATGCAGCCTATGACTGCATTGGCTTTTTTGGTAGCTGCTGGCTCATACTTAAGTGGTTGTCCACTAATACACCTAGATCCCTCTTATAGTTACTGCTGTCGATCCAGGTACCACCTGTTCTATACCTGTGCATTTGTTTTCATTGTTTTGCCTAAATGTAATAACCTTAATTTCCCCACCACTGAATTGCATTGTGTTGGACATGGCTCAGTGTTCACGTCTGTAAAGATCCTTCTGGATCCTGAGCCTTTCTGCTTAAAGTGTTGGCTATTATTTTTATTTATTTATTTATTTTATTTATTTATTATTTGAATTTATATCCCGCCCTTCTCCTTGCGGACTCAGGGCGGCTGACAATCAATTAAAAACACCACTAACAATCACAAGTTAAAATTAATTAAAATGAAATATTTAAATTGTCTAATTAAAAAGTAATTAAAAACCCCTCTAAAAACCCCTCTTAAAAATTATCCTAGGCCAGT
>NW_015390974.1:81620-83031 GCF_001527695.2 Protobothrops mucrosquamatus | reverse complement strand
ATGAGTTAGAGACAGAGAAAGACAAAAGAGACAGAAAGAAAAAGACAGAAAAAAGAAAGAGAAGAGACAGAAGCAAAGACAAAAGAGACTGAGAAAGAGACAGAAAAAGAAGAGAAAGAGAGACAGAGAACATGAAACAGAAGAAAGCGAGAAAGAGAGAGAGAGAGAGAGAGAGAGAGAGAGAGAGAGAGAGAGAGAGAGAGAGAGAGAGAGAGGCTAAAATCCTAGCATTAAAACAAACCTGGTTTGTTAAAGCTTCATGAATTCGGCTATTTTAAGCCTTTTCCTCCCAGATGAATCCAAGACGGCGCAAAGAAATATCACCAAAACCAGGCCGGGAGACGAGTGCTCAAAATCCCCGTTTTTACTTGTAAGTTCTGACAGTCGTAAAGCAGGTGTAATTGCTGTAATTCTGTAAGGGTCTGCTGCTTGAGCAGGGGGCTGGACTAGATGACCTCCGAGGTCCCGTCCAACTCTATTCTTCTCTGATTCTGTCAGGGTCTCCTGCTTGAGCAGGGGGTTGGACTAGATGACCTCCGAGGTCCCGTCCAACTCTATTCTTCTCTGATTCTGTCAGGGTCTCCTGCTTGAGCAGAGGGTTGGACTAGATGGCCTCCAAGCTCCCTTCCTGCTCTGTTACTCTGTAAGGGTCTCCTGGTTGAGCAGGGGGTTGGACTAGATGACCTCCAAGGTGCCTTTCAACTCTGTTCTTCTAATGATTCTGTAAGGGTCTCCTGCTTGAGCAGGGGGTTGGACTAGATGACCTCCAAGCTCCCTTCCTGCTCTGTTACTCTGTAAGGGTCTCCTGCTTGAGCAGGGGGTTGGACTAGATGACCTCCAGTGTCCCTTCCAACTCTGTCCTTTTATGATTCTGCAAGGGTCTTCTGCTTGAGGAGGGGGTTGGACTAAATGACCTCTAAGGTCCCTTCCTGCTCTGTTGTTCTAATGATTCTGTAAGGGTCTCCTGTTTGAGCAGGGGGTTGGACTAGATGACCTCCAAGGTCCCTTCCTGCTCTATGATTCTGTACGGGTCTCCTGCTTGCCCAGAGGGTTGGACTAGATGACCTCCAAGGTCGGTTAAAACTCTGTCCTTCTATGATTCTGTAAAGTTCTCCTGCTTGAGCAGGGGGTCGGACTAGATGACCTCTAAGCTCCCTTCCAACTCTGTCCTTCTAATGATCCTGTCAGGGTCTCCTGCTTGAGCAGGGGGGTCGGACTAGATGACCTCCGGGCTCCCTTCCCACTCTGTCCTTCTAATGATCCTGTAAGGGTCTCCTGCTCGAGCAGGGGGTCGGACTAGATGACCTCCAAGATCCCTCCCAACTCTTGTTCTTCCCTTCCAACATTCTCTCCTATTGCAGTAAGTTAGCACCCCTTTCCCGGGTTTTCTCCTGGGCAAAGCACCCCCCCC
>NW_015390974.1:72413-77588 GCF_001527695.2 Protobothrops mucrosquamatus | reverse complement strand
GGGATGCAGCCAGGCCGCGGGTTCGAGAGTTGCCGCTCGGGAGCGGAGGCCTGCACGGATTGTGTGAATGGTGCGGTTGCGGAATTCTCCGTTGCGACGCTCAAAAGGGAAAAAGGGGAAGGGTTAGATTTTATTTGGGGGGGGGGGAATTGTCGTTCATTCGATCCGGTTAGGAAACGACCGTTCGGAGAGGATGCGGAAGAGTTGGAAACGGGAATAGCCACGATCTGGCCCACGTTAAGATGTGTGGATTCAACCAAGGGTCCTTTGGGGTCTCTGAGCTGGGTGGGTTCCTTGTAGACGTTTCGTGACCCAACTAGGGAACATCATCAGTGCCGAAGGGGGGAGGAGGAGGAGGAGGAGGAGGAGGAGGAAGGGCTGCGGGGTCCCTGGTGCTCTCCGAGCTGGGTGGTTTTATTGCAAATATCTCATGACCCAACTAGGGAACATCAACGGTGCTAGAAGGAAGGAAGGAAGGAAGGAAGGAAGGGAGGGAGGGAGGGAGGAGGAGGAGGAGGAGGAGGAGGAGGAGGGAAGAGGAGGAGGAGGAGGAGGAAGGGCTGTGGGGTCCTTGGTGCTCTCTAAGCTGGTTGGTTTCCTTGCAGACATTTTGTGACCCAACTAGGGAACATCATCATATTCTATTCTGCTCTGTTCCGTTCGTTCCGTTCTATTCTATTCTATTCTATTCTATTCTAATTCTAATTCTATTCTGTTCTATTCTATTCTATTCTTATTCTATTCTTATTCTATTCTCCTTATTCTATTCTATTCTTATTCTTATTCTAATTCTAATTCTTATTCTTATTCTTATTTTCCTTATTCTATTCTATTCTTATTCTTATTTCTATTCTATTCTATTCTACTCTATATTTCTATTCTGTTCTGTTCTGTTCTGTTGTATTCTATTCTATTCTATTCAACTTATTCTATTCTATTCTATTCTATTCTATTCTATTTTATTCTATTCTAATTCTAATTCTATTCTATTCTTATTCTATTCTTATTCTATTCTCCTTATTCTATTCTATTCTTATTCTATTCTCCTTATTCTATTCTATTCTTATTCTTATTCTAATTCTAATTCTTATTCTTATTCTTATTTTCCTTATTCTATTCTATTCTTATTCTTATTTCTATTCTATTCTATTCTACTCTATATTTCTATTCTGTTCTTTTCTGTTCTGTTGTATTCTATTCTATTCTATTCTATTCTATTCTATTTAGAATAGAATAGAATAGAGTAGAGTAGAATACAACAGAACAGAATAGAAATATAGAGTAGAATAGAATAGAATAGAATAAGGAGAATAGAATAAGAATAAGAATAGAATATATTTCTGTTCCATTCTACTCTGCTCTACTCTATTCCTTGTCTATTCTATTCTATTCTATTCTTATTCTATTCTATTCTCCTTATTCTATTCTATTCTTATTCTTATTCTCCTTATTCTATTCTATTCTTATTCTTATTCTATTCTCCTTATTCTATTCTATTCTATTCTATTCTATTCTATTCTATTCTATTCTATTCTATTCTACTCTATATTTCTATTCTGTTCTGTTTTGTTATATTCTATTCTATTCTATTCTATTCAACTTATTCTATTCTATTCTATTTACAGTAGAATAGAATAGGATAGAATAGAATAGAATACAACAGAACAGAACAGAACAGAAATATAGAGTAGAATAGAATAGAATAGAATAGAATAGAATAGAATAAGAATAGAATATATTTCTATTCTATTCTACTCTGCTCTACTCTATTCCTTGTCTATTCTATTCTTATTCTATTCTATTCTCCTTATTCTATTCTATTCTATTCTATTCTATTCTTATTCTATTCTATCTATTCTATTCATTTCTATATTCTATTCTGTTCTGTTCTAATTTCTATATTCTATTCTATTCTAATTTCTATATTCTATTCTGTTCTAATTTCTATATTCTACTCTATTCTATTTTATTAATTTCTATATTCTATTCTTTTCTATTCTATTCTATTAATTTTTATATTCTATTCTGTTCTATTCTCTTCTAATTTCTATATTCTATTCTGTTCTATTGTCTTCTAATTTCTATATTCTATTCTCTTCTAATTTCTATATTCTATTCTCTTCTAATTTCTATATTCTATCCTATTCTCTTCTAATTTCTATATTGTATTCTATTCTAATTTCTATAGTTGGTTGCCAAGTGTCTGAATTTTGGTCCCGTGACCCCGGGACGCTGCAACCGTCATAAATACGAGTCGGTTGCCCAGGGTCTGAATTTTGATCCCACGACCCAGGGACGCTGCGACCGTCGTAAATACGAGTCGGTTGCCAAGCTGTCTGAGGTTTGATCACGTGACCAGGGGTCGTTAAGTGTGAAAAACAGACACGTGTCGCTGTTTCCAGTGCCGTTACAACTTCCGACGGTCACTAAACGAATTGTTGTAAGTTGAGGACTTAATTCTTGTACGTTGAGGACTGTCCTCTATACGATTCGTGCTTTTTCTTCCGTGTATTGGGGTTCACCTGAGGCATTTGAACAAATTTATCGAGGAGCGATAACGGGACCAACTTTTTTATTTTTTTCCCTTGATTTTTCCAGAACCTTCCGGAAAAATCTCGGAGGAAGAGATGTCCTACAAAGATTTCCTCGGTCACAACGACTCGTGGACGATGGATGACGGCCGCCGTTGCTTTGAGTCGCCGCTCGGATTTGAGCCGATGGAGGTGGCAGGTGAGAGAGAAACGACACTAGCTCAGTGCCCTCCGAATCCCGGCGGTCGTTACGTGAGTCCTGTGGTCGTTAAGCGAACCGTGCGGTCGTTAAGCGAATCGTGCGGCCGCGAAGTTGAATTGTGCGGTCGTTAAACGAATCGGGCTGCCTCCATTGACTTTGACGGTCGGAAGCCGGCTGCGAACTTTGCAAATGTCGTCGTTCGGTGAATCGTGTGGTCATTAAGCGAAGGAAGGGAGGGAAGGAGGGAGGGAGGAGATGTGTAAGGAAGGGAAGGGAAGAAGGGAGGAAGGATATATATGGGGAAAGAAGGACAAAAGGAAGGAAGGATGGAATGTAAGAAGGAAGGAAGGAGATGTAGGGGGAAGGAAAGACAGAAGAAATGTGGGAAGTAAGGTAGGAAGGGAAGAAGGAAGGAAGGAAGGAAGGAATGGTGTAGAAAGGAAGAGAAGGAAGAAAAGATGGAAGGAAGGAAGGACTGAAGTGAGGAAGGGAAGGAAGGAAGGAAGGAGATGTACGGGGAAGAAAAGACAAAGGAAATGTGGGAAGTAAGGTAGGAAGGGAAGAAGGAAGGAAGGAGATGCATGGGGAAGGAAGTACAGAAAGAAGAAATTTAGGAAGGAAGGTAAGGAAGGAAGGAAGGAAGAAGGGAGATGTATGGGGAAGGAAAGACAGAACGAAGAAATGTGGGAAGTAAGATAGGAAGGGAAGAAGGAAGGAAGAAAGAACAGTATAGAAGAGAAGGAAGGATGGAAGGAAGGACTAAAGTGAGGAAGGAAGGTCGGAAGGGAAGGAATGGTGTAGAAAAGAAGGGAAGGAAGGAAGGAGATGTATGGGGAAAAGTACAGAAAGAAGAAATTTTGGCAGTAAGGAAGGAAGGTAAAAAGGAAGGAAGGAGGGAGATGTACGGGGAAGGAAAGACAGAAAGAAGAAATGTGGGAAGGAAAGGAAGGAAGGAAGGAAAGGAAGGAGATGTAGGGGGAAGGAAAGACAGAACGAAGAAATGTGGGAAGTAAGATAGGAAGGGAAGAAGGAAGGAAGGAAGAAAGAACAGTATAGAAGAAAAGGAAGGATGGAAGGAAGGACTGAAGTCAGGAAGGAAGGTCGGAAGGGAAGGAATGGTGTAGAAAAGAAGGGAAGGAAGGAAGGAGATGTATGGGGAAAGAAGTACAGAAAGAAGAAATTTTGGAAGGAAGGAAGGTAGGAAGGAAAGGAAGGAGATGTATGGGGAAGGAAAGACAGAAAGAAGAAATGTGAGAAGGAAGGAAGGAAGGATGGAAGGAAGGAGATATATGGGGAAGGAAAGATAGAAAGAAGAAATGTGGGTAGGAAGGAAAGAAGGAAGGAAAGGAAGGAAGGAAGGAAGGAAGGAAGGAAAGGAAGGAGATGTATGGGGAAAGAAGTAAAGAAAGAAGAAATTTTGGAAGTAAGGAAGGAAGGTAAAAAGGAAGGAAGGAAGGAGGGAGATGTATGGGGAAGGAAAGACAGAAAGAAGAAATGTGGGAAGGAAGGAAGGAAGGAACGAAATCTATGGGGAAGGAAAGACCGAAAGAAGAAACGTGGGAAGGAAGGAAGGAGATATATGGGGAAGGAAAGATAGAAAGAAGAAATGTGGGTAGGAAGGAAAGAAGGAAGGAAAGGAAGGAAGGAAGGAAGGAAGGAAAGGAAGGAGATGTATGGGGAAAGAAGTACAGAAAGAAGAAATTTTGGAAGGAAGGAAGGAAAGGAAGGAGATGTATGGGGAAGGAAAGACAGAAAGAAGAAATGTGGGAAGGATGGAAGGAAGGAAGGAGATGTATGGGGAAGGAAAGACAGAAAGAAGAAATGTGAGAAGGAAGGAAGGAAATCTATGGGGAAGGAAAGACCGAAAGAAGAAACGTGGGAAGGAAGGAAGGAGATGTATGGGGAAAGAAGTACAGAAAGAAGAAATTTAGGAAGGAAGGAAGGAAGGAAGATAAAAAGGAAGGAAGGAAGGAGATGTATGGGGAAGGAAAGACAAAGAAGAAATGTGGGAAGTAAGGTAGGAAGGGAAGAAGGAATGGTATAGAAAGGAAAGGAAAGGAAGGAAGGAAGTCCTTTTGGGCGCCGGATAAGCAATTTTTTTGCTTTTCCCAGCGCCCTCGTGATAAATTCCCAGACTGGCCTCGGAATAAAAGCTGAATTTCATCCAATTTCTGATGCAATTCAAGCTGGAAAGACAATACAGGCTGTTGAGGCGGAAGAAATTGGAGCCGGGTGCATTAAAGGGACGGAGATTATTCTCCGGCTACCGACCCGTCGGATCTTCCCAGGAGGAAACGGGACGTCCGTTGGCTCAGGAAATCTCCGGAAGGATTAAAAAAGGAAAAGGACTAAAACATCTCTCAGACTTAACAATGTTAAGAAGGGGGAGGACTTCCACTCCCAGAATCCCCCAGCCGGCATGCTTTAAAAGGGGTGGACTTC
>NW_015390974.1:69309-72304 GCF_001527695.2 Protobothrops mucrosquamatus | reverse complement strand
CAGAATCCCCTAGCCGTCATGATTTAAGAGGGGGGGACTTCCACTCCCAGAATCCCCCAGCCGGCATGCTTTAAGGGGGGATGGACTTCAACTCCCAGAATCCCCTAGCCGTCATGATTTAAGAGGGGGGGACTTCCACTCCCAGAATCCCCCAGCCAGCATGCTTTAAGGGGGATGGACTTCAACTCCCAGAATCCCCCAGCCAGCAGGCTTTAAGAGGGGGGGGACTTCCACTCCCAGAATCCCCCAGCCGGCATGCTTTTAGCACATCCCCCACTTCCTTCTAGCCCTGTTGACGTTCCCTAGTTGGGTCATGAGACGTCTGCAAGGAAACCACCCAGCTCAGAGAGCACCAGGGACCCCACAGTCCTTCCTCCTCCTCCTCCTCCTCCTCCTCTTCTTCTTCCTCTTCCTCTTCTTCTTCCTCCTCCTCCTCCTCCTCCTCCTCCTCCCTTCTAGCACTGATGATGTTCCCTAGTTGGGTCATGAGACGTCTGCAAGGAAACCACCCAGCTCAGAGAGCAATCAAGGACCCCACAGTCCTCCTCCTCCTCCTTCCTTACGACTGGACTAACAACCAGTCGTAAATTGAGGACTTCCTGTACTCCTTTCTCAGAGCTGCGTCGTACGTTGAGGACTTAATACTGGTCGTAAATTTAGAACGTCCTGCATTCCTGTCCCAGGTAGAGCTGCGTCGTAAGTCGAGGACTTACGGCCAGTTGTAAATCGAGGACTTTCTGTACTGTCGCAGATAGAGTTGCGTTGTAAGTCGAGTTATGGACAGTCGTAAGCCGAGGACCACCTGTGCTCCTGTCCCATATAGAGCGGCGTTGTGAATTTCAGACTTACGACCAGTCGTAAACCGAAGACTTGCTGTACTCCTGTCCCAGGTAGAGCTGCGTCGTAAGTCAAGGACTTACGACCAGTCGTAAATCGAGGACTTCGTGTACTGTCCCAGATAGAGCCACGTCGTAAGTCGAGGACTTAACGGCCAGTTGTAAATTGAGGACTTCCTGTACTCGTGTCCCAGATGGAGCCACATCGTAAGTTGAGGACTTAAGACCAGTCGTAAACCGAGGACTTCCTGTATCCCTGCCCCAGGTAGAGCTGCGTCGTAAGTTGAGCACTTCCTGTACTCCTGTCTCAGATAGAGCTGCGTCATAAGTCAAGGACTTACGACCAGTCGTAAATTGAGGACTTACGACCGGTCGTAAATAGAGGACTTCCTGTACCAGAGCCGCAAGACCATCCAACAGTCACTAAGCGAACCGATGTAAGCCGAGGACTACCTGGGCTCTTTGCCCAGATAGAGCTGCGTCGTAAGCCGAGGACTTTACCACCAGTCGTAAGCCGAGGACTTAGGGCTGGTCGTCAGCCGAGGACTTATTGTACTCAGAGCCACGGGAACATCCAGCGGTCCCTACGCGACCGGTCGTAACTCCAGCACTCCCTGTCCTAAGTTCCTGTACTCGTCATAAGTTGAGGACTCCTCGCCGGTCGTAAGCCGAGGACTTGCGCCCGGTCGTAAGTGGAGGAGTCCCTGTCCTCAGAGCCGCGAAAACATCCGACGGTCAGGTAAATCAAGGACCAACCTGTACTCCTGTCCCAGATAGGGCAGCGTCATAAGCCGAGGACTTACCCCCGGTCGTAAGTCAAGGACAACACCGGTCGTAAGTCAAGGACTTAACACCAGTCGTAAGTCGGGGACTTCCGACCGGTCATAAGTGCGGGACTACCTCTACGATAGAGCTGCGAGAGCACCCGGCGGTCCCTCCGCGACCGGTCGTAAGTCGAGGACTTTCTGTAGCCCACCCCCGAGCCCAGCGACGTGGTCCTCGAACTTACGACGCCGGCCAAAATCACGTCCCTCTTGATTGTCCTCCAGAGACTTTCCCGACGTCCCGCGAAGACCTCCTGTCCGATCTTCTGCTCCTTCCCGAAGACCTGGCGGGATTCGGACAAGATTTGGCCGCTCCGGAAGAAGGCCAGGGTACGACGTTCGGCCCGTCCTCGTTTTTGTGACCGGTCCTCGCTCGATTTGGCCGTCCGGCTGTCCTTCCCGTTTCCCCCCGCCCCCTTCGGTTGCCGGGAAGGGATATTCTGCCCGGCAACCTCTTTTTTATTTTTATTTTTATTTTTTAAATTCTCGGGGGCTTTGAAACTAATGATGGGTGGCTTCCTGGCTAATTGGACCTCATTTGCATAATGACGGCTTGTCATTTGGCAGGAGAGCCGCGGTCTGTTTTCCCTAACAGGATTTCCCTTCCGGAGCTTTTCCTTCGAAAAGGAATTCCTTCCCGTTTCTTTGAACGAAGGGCGGAAAAGCTGAGAGGGGCTAAGAATGGGGGAGAGAGAGAAAGAGGGAGGGTAAGAAGAAGAGGATGGATGGATGGATGAATGGATAGATGGAAGGAAGGAAGGAAAGGAACAAAGGAAAGGAAGGAAGGGTCAGGATGGATGGATGGATGGATGGAAAAAAGGAAGAAGGAAAGATGGAAGGAAGGAAGAAAGGAAGGGTCAGGATTGATGGAGGATAGATGGATGGATGGAGAAAAGGAAGAAGGAAGGAAAGAAGGAAGGAAGGGTAAGAAGAGGATGGATGGATAGATGGATGGAAAGATGGAAAGAAGGAAGAAAAGGAAGGAAGGAAGGGTAAGAAGAGGATAGATGGAAAGAAGGAAGGAAGGAAGGGTAAGAAGAGGATAGATGGAAAGAAGGAAGGAAGGAAGGGTAAGAAGAGGATGGATGGATGGATGGATGGATGGCTGGATGGATGGATGGATGGCTGGATGGATGGATGGATGGATGGAAGAAAGGAAAGGGAGGGAGGGAAAGTAGAAGATGGATAGATGGATTGATGGATGGAAGGAAGGAAGGAAGGATCAGGATGGATGGAGGATGGATGGATGGAAGAAAGGAGAGGGAGGGAGGGAAAGTAGAAGATGGAAGGAAGGAAGGAAGGAAGGAAGGAAGGAAGGAAGGAAGGAAGGAAGGA
>NW_015390974.1:64881-67604 GCF_001527695.2 Protobothrops mucrosquamatus | reverse complement strand
ACTTAAGGACGAATGTCGGGGGAAAAACAGGTTCTAAAATCGGCCGGGACAGAATTCACAACCGTTTTGCTTTTGCAGTGGAAGTTCTGATGTCAGTTGCAGTTGTTCAGCCTGGCTTAGCGACGGAAACTCTGTTCGGCGTTGTAGTCGACCCTTGAGGACTAGCTGCTTTGGAGTGCAGCATAATTCAAGCTGGGGGGGAAAAAAACGGGGTGACCTCTTCTTCTTCTGTCTCTCTCTCTCAGCTTCTTGTCGCCACCAAGTTTGCCTTTGAAGGAAGGTCTCCTGTCTTGAGCAGGGGGGTGGACTAGATGACCTCCGAGGTACCACCAACTCTGTCATGCTATGATTCTGGAAGGGTCTCCTTCTTGAGCAGGGGGTTCGACTGGATGACCTCCAAGGTCCCTTCCAACTCTGTTCTGTAATTCTGTAAGGGTCTCCTGCTTGAGCATGGGGGTGGACTAGATGACCTCCGAGGTACCTTCCAACTCTGCCATCCTATGATTCTGTAAGGGTCTTCTGCTTGAGCTGGGGGTTGGACTAGATGACCTCCGAGGTCCCTTCCAACTCTGCCATCCTATGATTCTGTAAGGGTCTTCTGCTTGAGCTGGGGGTTGGACTGGATGACCTCCGAGGTCCCTTCTAATTCTGTTATGCTATAATTCTGTAAGGGTCTCCTGCTTGAGCAGGGGGTTGGACTGGATGACCTCCAAGGCCCCTTCCAGCTGTATCCTTCTAATGATTCTGTAAGAGTCTCCTGCTTGAGCTGGGGGTTGGACTGGATGACCTCCGAGGTCCCTTCCAACTTTCATTCTATGATTCTTTAAGGGTCTCCTGCTTGAGCTGGGGGTTGGACTGGATGACCTCCGAGGTCCCTTCCAACTCTGCCATCCTATGGTTCTGTAAGGGTCTTCTGCTTGAGCTGGGGGTTGGACTAGATAACCTCCGAGGTCCCTTCCAACTCTCACACTCTGATTCTGTAAGAGTCTCCTGCTTGAGCTGGGGGTTGGACTAGATGACCTCCGAGGTCCCTTCTAACTCTGTTATGTTATAGTTCTGCTTAAGCAGGGGGTTGGACTGGATGACCTCCGAGGTCCCTTGCAACTCTTTCAAGCTATGATTCTGTAAGGATCTCCTATTTGAGCAGCGGGTTGGACTGGATGACCTCCGAGGTCCCTTCCAGCTCTATCCTTCTAATGATTCTGTAAGGGTCTTCTGCTTGAGCAGGGGGTTGGACTGGATGACCTCCGAGGCACCTTCCAATTCTCTCCTAATGATTCTGTAAGTGTCTTCTGCTTAAGCAGGGGGTTGGACTAAATGACCTCTGAGGTCCCTTGCAACTCTGTCATGCTATGATTCTGTAAGGGTCTCCTATTTGAGCAGTGGGTTGGACTGGATGACCTCCGAGGTCTTTTCGAACTCTGTTACGCTCTGATTCTGTAAGGGTCTCCTGCTTGAGCAGGGGGTTGGACTGGATGACCTCCAAGGCCCCTTCTAGCTCTATCCTTCTAATGAATCTGTAAGGGTCTCCTGCTTGAACATGGGGTTGGACTAGATGACCTCTGAGGTCCCGTCCAACTCTGACGTGCTATGATTCTGGAAGGGTGTTCTACTTGAGCAGGGGGTTGGACTAGATGATCTCTGAGGTCCCTTCCAACTCTACCATCGTATGATTCTGTAAGGGTCTCCTGCTTGAGCAGGGGATTGGACTGGATGACCTCCGAGGTCCCTTCCAACTCTGCCATCCTATGATTCTGTAAGGGTCTTCTGCTTGAGCTGGGGGTTGGACTAGATGACCGCCAAGGTACCTTCCAACTCTGTCTTCTAATAATTCTTTAAGGGTCTCCTGTCTTGAGCAGGGGGTTGGACTGGATGACCTCTGAGGTCCCTTCCCACTCTGTTCTTCTCCGATTCTGTAAGGGTCTCCTGCTTGAGCAGGGGGTTGGAGTGGATGACCTCTGAGGTCCCTACCAACTCTGTTATTCCATGATTCTGTAAGGGTGTCCTCCTTGAGGAGGGGGTTGGACTAAATGACCGCCGAGGTCCCTTCCAATTCTGTCTTCCAATAATTCTGTAAGGGTCTCCTGCTTGAGCAGGGGGTTGGACTGGATGACCTCCGAGGTCCCTTGCAACTCTTTCACGCTATGATTCTGTAAGGATCTCCTATTTGAGCAGTGGGTTGGACTGGATGACCTCCGAGGTCCCTTCCAGCTCTATCCTTCTAATGATTCTGTAAGGGTCTTCTGCTTGAGCAGGGGGTTGGACTGGATGACCTCCGAGGTCCCTTCCAGCTCTATCCTTCTAATGATTCTGTAAGGGTCTTCTGCTTGAGCAGGGGGTTGGACTAGATGACCTCCAAGGTCCCTTCCAACTCTCATTCTATGATTCTGTAAGGGTCTCCTGCTTGAGCTGGGGGTTGGACTGGATGACCTCCAAGGCCCCTTCCAACTCTGTTACGTCTGATTCTGTAAGGGTCTCCTGCTTGAGCAGGGGGTTGGACTGGATGACCGCCGAGGTCCCTTCGAGCCTTAGGATCCTATAAATCAGCTAAACAAAAAATATCTAGTTTTTCTCCCCCTCATTTTTTCTGATCTCGGTTTGTGCTGGATCCCGCCGCCAAAGGGAGAAAGCTGGCTTGTTGCAAACTCCCGTTTCTCTCCTCCAGGTCCCTACGGGACAGCCGAGTTGTCCGAACACCCGTCTCTGGGATTCACACATCCGAC
>NW_015390974.1:55760-61373 GCF_001527695.2 Protobothrops mucrosquamatus | reverse complement strand
AAAAAAAAAAAAAAAGACCTCGGAGGTCATCTAGTCCAACTCCCTGCTCAAGCCGGAGACCCTTACAGAATAATAAGAGTTGGAAGGGACCTTGGAGGTCATCTAGTCCAACCCCCTACTCACGTAGGAGACCCTTACAGAATCACAGAGTTGGAAGGGACCTCAGAGGTCATCTAGTCCAACCCCCTGCTCAAGTAGGAGACCCTTACACTATAAAAGAGTTGGGACATTGGAGGTCATCCAGTCCAACCCCTTGCTCAAGCAGTAGACCTTTGCAGAAGAACACAGTTGGAAGGGACCTCGGAGGTCATCCAGTCCAACCCCCTTCCCAAGCAGGAGACCCTTACAGTATAAAAGAGTTGGAAGGGACCTCGGAGGTCATCCAGTCCAACCCCGTGCTCAAGCAGGAGACCCTTACAGTATAAAAGAGTTGGAAGGGACCTTGGAGGTCATCCAGTCCAACCCCCTGCTCAAGCAGGAGACCTTTAGAGAAGAACACAGTTGGAAGGGACCTTGGAGGTCATCTAGTCCAACCCCCTGCTCAAACAGGAGACCCTTACAGAACAGAGTTGGAAGGGACCTTGGAGGTCATCTAGTCCAGCCCCCTGCTCAAGCAAGAAACCCTTACAGAATCATACAATAACAGAGTTGGAAGGGACCTCGGAGGTCATCCAGTCCAACCCCCTGCTCAAACAGGAGACCCTTACAGAATCACAGAGTTGGAAGGGACCTTGGAGGTCATCCAATCCAACCGCTTGCTCAAGCAGTAGACCTTTAGAGAAGAACACAGTTGGAAGGTACCTTGGAGGTCATCTAGTCCAACCCCCTGCTCAAGTAGGAAATTTACAGAATAACAGTTGGAAGGGACCTTGGAGGTCATCTAGTTCAACCCCCTGCTCAAACAGGAGACCCTTACAGAATCACAGAGTTGGAAGGGACCTTGGAGGTCATCTAGTTCAACCCCCTGCTCAAACAGGAGACCCTTACAGAATCACAGAGTTGGAAGGGACCTTGGAGGTCATCTAGTCCAGCCCCCTGCTCAAACAGGAGACCTTTACAGAATCACAGAGTTGGAAGGGACCTTGGAGGTCATCTAGTCCAACCCCCTGCTCAAGCAGGAGACCCTTACAGAAGAAAGAGTTGGAAGGGACCTCGTAGGTCATCCAGTCCAACACAAGGATGGAACACGAGGATGTGGGATGACCTCCGTTCATCCATCGTCCTTGAGGTGGACCTTCCAACCTTCTTCAGATGTTGCTTCTCCGGAGCACCTTGGAAGGAACCGGGTCCCACCAAGGTTTCCCGGGAAGTCCAAGATGGGGAGTAAGAGGACCAGCTTGGTCCATGTGGGTCTTGTGAGGTGGAAACATCTCAGCTCGGTATCTTCTTTGCAGAGGCCCACAAGGTCCCCGTTGAGGTGGAGAAGCATCACCCTGGAGGAGGTGACATGGTCTTCTCCGGAGAGCTGAGTCCTCCAGAAGCAGAGCAGGCGGTCTCTACAGGTGAGAGAAGAGCTGAGGTTCTCAAGAGTAGGCGTTCCTCAAGTCCCATCCTTCCTTCCATCTTCTGGGCTGGGCTTCTTTGGGTGGAGAAGATGGTAGAGATATGGGTTGGGGTTCTCTTACCACAGAGTCCCGTGGAGAAGGGCGGTTCTGTCAAGGTGGGTGGGTTTGGCCTTGGGTTGGGAAGCCATCTTGGGGCACGGTCCACCCAACTCATTGGCTCCACTTGAGTAGAGGGCATGAACTGGACCACCATGTTCTCCTCCTTCTTCTTCACCCCCTTTGGCTTTGCCATCCGTCTTCTCCTTCGTCTTCTCCGTCCATCTTCTTCATCTCCATCCATCCATCTTCTTCTCCCCTTCACCATCTCCTCCATCCATATTTTCCTTCATCTTCTCCATCCATCTTCTTCATCTATCCATCTTCTCTTTCTCCCGTTTACCATCTCCTCCATCCATATTTTCCTTCATCTTCTCCTTCATCTTCTCCGTCCATCTTCTTCATCCATCCATGTTCTCTTTCTCCCCTTCACCGTCTCCTCCATTTATATTTTTCTTCATCTCCATCCATCCATCTTCTCTTTCTCCACCATCTCCTCCATTCATATTTTCCTTCATCTTCTCCATCCATCTTCTCCGTCCATCTTCTCCGTCCATCTTCTTCATCTCCATCCATCCATCTTCTTCTATTTCTCTTCCTCCTACTCTTCACCTTCTCCATCCATCCATCTTCTCCTCCTTCTCCCCTTCACCACTTCCTCCATCCATATTTTCCTTCATCTTCTCCATCCATCTTCTCCTTCTTCTTCTCGGTCCATCTTCTTCATCTCCATCCATCCATCTTTTCTTTCTCCCCTTCATCACGTCCTCCATCCATATTTTCATCTTCTCCATCCATCTTCTCCTTTGTCTTCTCTGTCCATCTTCCTCATCTCCATCCATTCATCTTCTCTTTCTCCCCTTCACCACCTCCTCCATCCATGTTTTCCTTCATCTTCTCCGTCCATCTTCTTCATCTCCATCCATCCATCTTCTTCTCTTTCTCCTTCTCTTACTCTTCATCTTCTCCATCCACCCAACTTCTCCTCCTTCTCCCCTTCACCACCTCCACCATCCATATTTTCCTTTATCTTCTCCGTCTCCTCCTCCTTTTTCTCCTTCCCCCCTTCATCTCCTCCATCTGTCCTTCTTCATCTTCTCCATCCATCCATTCCCTCTTCCTCCTCGTTCTCCTTCTCCCTTTACCTTCTCCATCCATCCTCTCCTTCTCCCCTTCGCCTTCTCCATCCATTTTGTCCTTCCATCTTCTCCATCCATCGTCTCCTCCTCCTTTTTCTGTTTCTTGCCTTCACCTTTTCCATCTGTCCGCCTTCATCTTATCCATCCATCCATCCATCCATCCATCTCCTCTTTCATCTTATCCATCCATCTTCTCCTCCTTTTCTCCTCCTCGTCCTTCTCTCCTTTACCTTCTCCATTCATCTTTTCGGCCCTCTTCTCTTCTCCCTCTTCCTTTCTTCTCCTCCTTCTCCTTCCGTCGTCTTCTCCTTCTCCATCCACCTTCTCTTTCTTCTCCTCCTTCTCCTTATGCCTTGTCCTCCCTCCCTCTTTGGGGTTTTTTTGAGGGGGGGATACGGTGCCACCAGGAGATCCCGCGTGGCGTAGTCAGCTTTGATCTCTCTTGCGGGCAGACCTTCGAAAGAGGTTAACGTGCCGTTGTAAACCTTGCGTTGTCGGTGTGTCTTCTCTAGTTCTTCCTACCTTTGGGACTGCTCTCCCTACCATGGAGGAGCTGATGGGCTTTCAACCCTCTCTGGACCACGGTCTGCTTCCTCCTGAAGGAACTCAAGCAGGTGAGCTGAGTGAGGAACGTGCGGACGTTTCGTGACCCAGCTAGGGAACATCATCAGTGCTAGAAGGGAGGGAGGTATGTGGAGAGGAGGAGGAGGAAGGACTGTGGGGTCCTTGGTGATCTCTGAGCTTGGCTTTTTTCTTTGCAGACTTCTCATGACCCAACTAGGGAATGTCATCAGTGTTAGAAGGGAGGAGGAGGAGGAGGAAGGACTGTGGGGTCCTTGGTGCTCTCTGAGCTGGGTGGTTTCCTTGCAGACGTCTCATGACCCAACTAGGGAACGTCATCAGTTCTAAAAGAGGATAGTTGCAAAAAAAAAATATGAGAGCAAATCCTAGTTACTTATCTCACTGATAACGTTACCTAGTTGGGTCACGAAACGTCTGTAAGAAAACAACTAAGCTCAGAGGGCATCCAGACCCCACAGTGCCTTTTCCGCTGGATCACCCAGAATAGAGAGAGACAACTGGAGAAGAGCAGGGGGATGGACTAGCTGACCTCCGAGGTCCCTTCCAACTCTGTCATTCTGTGATTCTGTAAGGGTCTCCTGCTTGAGCAAGGGGTTGGACTAGATGACCTCCCGGGTCCCTTCCCAACTCTACGATTCTGTAAGGGTCTCCTGCTTGAGCGGGAGGTTGGACTAGATGACCTCCGAGGTACCTTCCAAGTCTGTGATTCTGTAAGTGTCTCCTGNTCTGCTTGAGCAGGGGGTTGGACTAGATGACCTCCAAGGTCCCTTCCAACTCTGTCATTCTATGATTCTGCAAGGATCTCCTGCTTGAGCAGTGGGTTGGACTAGATGATCTCTAAGGTCCCTTCCAACCCTGTTATTCCATGATTCTGTAAGGGTCTCCTGCTCGAGCTGGGGGTTGGACTAGATGACCTCCCAGGTCACTTCCAAGTCTATGATTCTGTAAGGGTCTTCTGCTTGAGCAGGGGGTTGGACTAGATGATCTCTAAGGTCCCTTCCAACTCTGTCATTCTATGATTCTGTAAGGGTCTCCTGCTTGAGCTGGGGGTTGGACTAGATGACCTCTCAGGTCCCTTCCAAGTCTGTGATTCTGTAAGTGTCTCCTGCTTGCTCAGGGAGTTGGACTAGGTGACCTTCAAGGTCCCTTCCAGCTCTGTCATTCTATGGTTCTGTAAGTGTCTCCTGCTTGTTCAGGGGGTTGGACTAGATGACCTCCGAGGTCCCTTCCCACCTCTGGTGCTTCTGCTGTCTCTCCAAGGCACCTTTCCTCTTTTGAACCTGAACATCCACCCGATCCTAGTTCCGACCTTCTGGATGGACCTCAATCGGAGGTGACGGAGAGCTTAACGGGCGACCCATCCCCGACCATCGATGGTCGGGAATGGGGAGACCTGTAGAACATCAACCAACATCTAACCAGCTTCCGACTAGACATGACGGTTCTTCTTTCTTTTCTCCAAAAAACCACAGGCTTCTCGGAGACTCCGGTGTCCAAAGAACTAAGATTCGAGGACGAAGACATCATTGTCCTCCCTGCGGAGAGTTGTCCCACCCTGGAGAAAGCAGAAGAACGGAAGAAGGTCCTTCAGAGTCCCAAGGAAGAAGACGGACGACATCTAGAAGACCCAACACCGATCAAGGTTCCCGCCCAAAAGTTTGAGGCGGCCCAACCGTCTCTTCCCTTCCATGCTGGAGAAGAAGACTTCAGTCTGTTTCCCAACTTCGGAACCGAAGACCTGGTGGGTTCTCCTACCCAACGGGGAGAGAAGAAAGATGAGAGCAAGATGCAGGAGGTGACAAGTCAACTTTCTCCTGGACTGAAAGCTGATGGACCTCCCGTTTCTCCTGGATTGAAAGCTGATGGACCTCCACTTTCTCCTGTCCAGAAAGCTGGTGGACCTCCATTTTCTCCTGTCCATAAAGCTGATGGACCTCCACATTCTCCTGTCCATAAAGCTGATGGACCTCCCATTTCTCCTGGATTGAAAGCTGATGGACCTCCACATTCTCCTGGATTGAAAGCTGATGGACCTCCACATTCTCCTGTCCATAAAGCTGGTGGACCTCCACTTTCTCCTGGATTGAAAGCTGATGGACCTCCCGTTTCTCCTGGATTGAAAGCTGATGGACCTCCAGTTTCTCCTGCTCAGAAAGCTGATGGACCTCCACATTCTCCTGTCCAGAAAGCTGGTGGACCTCCATTTTCTCCTGGATTGAAAGCTGATGGACCTCCAGTTTCTCCTGCTCAGAAAGCTGATGGACCTCCACATTCTCCTGTCCAGAAAGCTG
>NW_015390974.1:51193-52660 GCF_001527695.2 Protobothrops mucrosquamatus | reverse complement strand
AGACCTCCTGGTCTGGATCCAAGCCCGCAGTTTCATCAAAATGGCCGACTGAGGAATTCTGGGAGTTGAAGTCCCACCAGTCATAAAAGGGCCAAGTTGGAAGACCCCTGACCTAGAGTCTTCTCTTGACTTCCTGAACTAGGTCCAAACATCATCCTTGGTCCGCTCAAGATCTCCTTGAGTTGGACCTAGCGGCGTGGGTGGTGGACACCTCCACGATCAACGTCAAGGACCGTTGAATCCTTGGGGGTTCCTTGACGTTCTCCTTGTTGTGTTGGGACTGGACTCACGACGAAGGGGGTCTTCCGATCTGCCGCAGAAAATCCCGGATTCTTTGAGGCGGAGAACTTCTGGAAGTTCTTCTCGGAAGAACCTCCACTGGACCGGGAAGTTCTCGTCCGTGGGGGGAACGTTCTCCACTTTGTGGTGGTCACCCAAGGTTTTGGTTTTTTTTTTGTCTTCGGCAGAGTCGATGGGATCCGTGCCGGGGGAGACGCCCCAGGTGGGACCTCCCGGATCCGTGGTTGAAGAGCCCCCGTTGGTCAAGGCCAAGGAAGGCGCCGTCCATCCGGCGGCGCCATCGACGGAACCGGAAGGTGAGTAACGGAACGGAGACGTCCTTCCTCCTCCGTCCTCCGATATTTTTTTTCCCTTCCTTTCTTCCTCGCTACCGTCAGTCGCTCCGATGACCTAAGATTCCCGACGGATGCCGCGGTTCGATCTCCCGGTCGCGGTGGGCTCCGGAGAACTCCTTAGTAGCCGACTATATCCCGGGGTCAAGGCTTTGGGGCAGGCTCGGGAGCCGGGTTGGCTTGTGCTTCCGCGAAAGAGGACTTCCGTTGGGTGGTCCGCCTTTCCTCCCCCCCTCCCCGAAGTACGTCTTCGGAAGCGCGGGGATGCATCCGAGGTGTGTGGGTGGGTTGACACGTTCAGGGACACTGGGAGTGACTCTGGTGTGTGGTTGGGTCGCAGGAGGTGTGTAGAATTGTAGAATGACAGAGCTGGGAGGGACCTCGGAGGTCGTCTAGTCCAACCCCCTGCTGAAGCAGGAGACCCTTACAGAATCATGGAATGACAGTTGGAAGGGATCTCAGAGATCATCTAGTCCAACCCCCTGCTCAAGCAGGACACAGCATAATCATAGAATGACAGAGCTGGGAGGGACCTCGGAGGTCATCTAGTCCAACCCCCTGCTCAAGCAGGAGACCCTTGCAGAATCATGGAATGACAGAGTTGGGAGGGACCTCGGAGGTCATCTAGTCCAACCCCCTGCTCAAGCAGGACACAGCATTAATCATAGAATGACAAGAGTTGGAAGGGACCTCCGAGGTCATCTAGTCCAGCCCCCTGCTCAAGCAGGACACTCTTAAAGAATTATAGAATAACAGAGTTGGAAATGACCTTAGAGGTCATCTAGTCCAACCCCCTGCTCAAGCAGGAGACCCTTACAGAATCATGGAACGATAG
>NW_015390974.1:40075-51042 GCF_001527695.2 Protobothrops mucrosquamatus | reverse complement strand
CCCTGCTCAAGCAGGAGACCCTTACAGAATCATAGAACGATAGAGTTGGAAGGGATCTCAGAGGTCATCTAGTCCAGCCCCCTGCTCAAGGAGGACACTCTTAAAGAATTATAGAATAACAAGAGTTGGAAATGACCTTAGAGGTCATCAAGTCCAACCCCCTGCTCAAGCAGGAGACCCTTACAGAATCATGGAACGACAGAGTTGGAAGGTACCTCGGAGGTCATCTAGTCCAACCCCCTGCTCAGGCAGAAAACCCTATACCATCCGGTCTCTTTTTTTAAAAACAAAAAAACTTCCAGTGTGGGAGCATTCCCACCTTCCGAAGGCCGTTGCTTTCCACTGGTTCATTCTTCCCGCCGTCTGGAATTTTCTTCCCGAAAGCAGAAAGGGAAATCAAAGGGACAACAAAGCTCCTCTCCTCTTTAGATTCCTTGAGGTAGACCTGGTAACTCCTTCCCAAAATCTGGGACGGGGTGACCTAGGGATCAGCCAAGCTTCCCACGTTCCCGCAAAAGCCATCCGGTCTTTTGAGCGGGCGTTCCTCGGAGTGTGAACGTGTGTGTGGAACGTGATTCTGGGTGCAGGGTGGGTTTTTATCCTTCGGTGAACTTCCTGTATTCCAGGTGGACCGTCTCCCCAAATAAGACACCCTCCCAAAACGGGCGACCACCACCAACACCGCCGGTTGGGCCGCCCCAAACCTGTCCAGGTGCCTCTGGCCGATGCTCCGGAAGAACATCTGGCAGGTTCTCCAACCCCCAAGAGCCACAGCCCACGTGGGGACTCCTTCTTCGTGGCCGATTTGGGGGGACCTTCTCCCCGGGTCAAGAGATGGTCCAAGAAGGGAGCTGGCCCAGCTTTGGAAGTGGTGGAAGCTTCCAGGGATCTTCCTCAAGAAGGTTGGGATCCCGAAGCTTCCGCCGCCTTGAAGAAGAAGAAGAAGAAGGCCAAGCAGAAGAAAGGGCAGCCGCCACGGGGCGTGGACACGTGGGACGACAAGTTTAGAAGCCCTCCGGCTGCCGGTGAAGCTCCAAAACATCTCCAGGAAGGTTCTGAAGAGGTCTTGTGGACCTCCACCCACGTTCCCGGAAAGGATCCGTCGAAGCTCGGTCGAGGAGGACGTCAACCGGATGGCCATCAGCGTCCATCCCTTCCTCCGATGGAGGTGGAAGACCCTCCCAGATTTCCGTTGGACCCCAGAGCCCAGAGCCATGTCAAACCACTGGTGGACGACAGCTCGGCGTGGCAGCCCAAAGGGAGTCCAAAGGGAGAACTTTCTGAGGAGCAGAAGAAGCAGCCGAGAAGTTCTTCTTCTCCTTCTGGGGCCGAAGAAGTAGGTTCCTCAGAGAAAAGCGTAGAGTTGGCGTCTCGGACACCTCCGAAGACCTCAAACATTGACGGGTCCCCTTGGGAGGCCGGCGTTGCGGTGGGGCAGAAGGTCCAGACTGTAGACCCTCTGGTGGCACCTGACCAGGTTCCTCCAGAATTTCAAGGTCTTGAAAGGAAAGAAGAGTCGGGAGAAAAACCCAAGAAACTGGAGGAGTTCTTCAAGAAGGACAGCGCGGTCAAGAGAGATCTCCATCTTCCTGCTGACCCAAACTTGACCGAAGGAACTTCTCTTCATCAAGGTGGAGAAGATACCTCTGGCGTCTCGCGGACCCTCGAAGAACGTCCACGGAGCCAACCATCCGGTTCTCATTCTGCACAAACTCCATTCGTGGTGGAACCCACCTCAGATCCTGCCCAACCCTTCTTCGTTGGTGGTGGCCCTGTGTTCCGCACCGGCCCGACGGAGGAGATCCTTGGTGTCCACCTTCCAGAACTTTCAACCGCTCTCAAGTTGGGACACGAGCAGCCCAAGAAGAGAGGCAGCGATGGGAAAAGCAAGAAGGCAAAACATCTCCCAGACGTGGAGGAGAAGGTTGGGTGGAGCAAAGCTTCAGCCGTGGTAGACGTTGAGGGCCTGGGCGAAATCGGTTGGACGACCAGGAACCCAGAAGACATTTTATCCACCTCTCCAGGCGTGAGAGAGAAGACCAAGAAGAGATCGAACGCGGAGAAGAGCAGAAAGTCCGAGGAGAGAAGCTCCTTCAGGCAACCGTTCTTCTCCACCGTGGAGGACCACCTAGCTTCTCGGCAGATGTTTGACCCAACCCAACAGAAGGGAGAGAAAGAAGGAGCTAACATCACAGCTGCAGATGGTCTGAAGCAACCAAGTCCTCCCCTGGTCCCCTCGAGTGAAAACATCAAAGGTTCTCCAGATGGACTCCTTCAAAGAGTTGACCAACTTCCATCGGCATATCCCTTCATCTCGGAAGCCCTTGAGAAGCAGACGGAAGGCCCGGTTCTCCTTGAGCCGACGGTCCACGGGCCGGATCAGAGCAAGGGCCCACCTTTCGCCAGCCCACCTGGCGGAGGAGAAGAAGACCTCAACTTGGCGTGGGCCACCAGCAAACCCAAGAAGAGGAGCAGCGACGGGAGAAGCAAAGCTTCTCGCCGAGGTCCCTCGACGGGACAACCTCTGTTGTGGCCGGAGAAGACGTCGGATGAGAGGGACGGGACGGTGTCTTCCAAGAAAGGCGATTTCGTTCAAGAAGGTCCTCCCGAGAAGAGTCACGGGCTAGAACTTCCAGGCGCCGCCCAAGTGGACGTCCTGCTGGAAATAACAGGCGGAAAACAGGAGAAGAACGTTGGCTTGGAAGAGTTGTCCACCTCGGAAGAGAAAGCCAGCACTGTTAAAACCGAAGATCTCCATGAGACCAAAGAAACACCTTCTAAGGGGGAGGAAGCTAACCAAGACCGAGGTGGAGAAGGTCCACCCAAGCCACATGTTGTCCTCCCTCACGTCCTGGAGGAAGTGAAGAAACCAGAGAGTGACTTTCAAGGTCTCCAAGTTCTTAAGGTCTCGGAGATGAAGGCAGAACCATCTAGTGAAGACCACCAAGGAGTTAAGATTGAGGAGGTCCCCACCTCCGCTGGTCCCAAGGAGGAGACCTCAGAACATCTCCTCAAGCATCCAGGCCAGCTTCCCGCCGAGCTCTCCGTTGATGACATTTTTGGAGGACAGAAGAAAGGAGAGAGTGGACCAGACGGGCCTACTTTGGAACAAGACACGTCGGAGACCGGGAGAGTCCTAGAAGCTGAGAGAAAGGTGAAGACCAAAGCGTCAAGAGCTTCTAGAGAGAAGAAAGATGGCGTCTCCGATCTTTCAGGTCCGCAACCCCTCCAAAAGTCCACGGAGAAGAAAAGTAAGAAGACCTCGGTTGTCCCTCAAGAGCCAACGAAGGAAGACGTCCACCGTGAAGACCCTCGTAGGGGAGGCGGCTTGGACTTCCCCGTAGGAGAAGCGGAGGTCGTCGACGAGAACAGGAACGTCCAAAGCTTTCCTTCTGGACGTCAACTGCGTTGGGAAGAGGACCTCACCAACGTCTTTGACCCAGCTGGAGGTCCTGAGGAAGCCCCCGCCAAAACCCGAGGTCCCACCTGCCCCTTTTTACAACGCTTCGGCAAGTCGGCCGACGAGGAACAATTTGCTCTCCCCCGATTCCTACAAGACGCCAAGCCGGGGGACCAGAAGATCCTGGAGGAGCTCCAGGAGAACTTGGCCAAGCTTGAAGGCCAAGAGGCAGAAGCTTCCGTGGCCGTGAAAGCTGGGGATGATACCAGGGAGAAGAGGAAGAAGAAGAAGAGGACCACCGAAGACCATCACTTGAAAGCCGAAACGCATCACGGTTCCGGCTCAGCAGAAAGCACAGAGCTTGGAGATCCAAGAGAAGGTCTTGGTCCACCAGAAATGGTGGTGGAGAAGCCAAAGATGGCTCTTGGGCTCGTGGCAGAAGGAACGGGTTGTGTTGGAGAAGGCGTTGAGCTCCCTACGGAAACACCAGCTCTCAAGGGGTCCGAGAAGGAAGCGTCAATTCTTCCAACACCAACGGCTGTCCTCGGTGGTGGAAGTTCTCAACCAAGAACGGTCGCAGAAGATCGGAGAGAAGCTGAGCCGAGGCCTCCTGACAGCTCAGGAAGCAAGCTGAGGACCGATAACGTCCCGGTGGAGGAAGTGGGCAACCTCTCTTCCGATCGCGACAAGGACGCGGCCGAGACCGTCCCTCTCCTCCAACCAACCGATGGGGAGACCGGTCAGCGCGGCGAAACCACCGAACGTCAAGACGCGTCGAGCTTAGGATCAGAAGCCGGAGAACCGCTAGCCTCCACTGCGCCGGCGCCGGCAGTCACCTCTGCCGGTGACCGAGGGCCCCCGGGAGAGACCAAGAAAGCAAGTCGGGCCAGGTCTTCTCCGTCCATGAAGAGCTACATGAGGCCCACCAAGTCAAGCGGGCTTTCTTCGCCGAGGGAGGCCCCGCAAGACCAAGGCAGGAGAAGACCCGGGAAAGCCGAGGGTCCGGTCATCCCCAACCGGCGTGACAAAGGTGTGTGTGCTTGCGATTGTGACCCGCCGTGCGCACCCTCCAAGCTTGGCGTGTGAGAACTTGCTCTCCCACCTTGTTGACGTGTGTTGACCTGAGCACCTAACCGACCCTTTTGTTGGCTGTTGGCATGACCGCCTTCTTGGCTGTTCTTGGGAGAAGGCCGCGTTGAGTCCGCTTGCTTGAGTCGGGCCCGGGCCCGATCTAGAACTCAACCGGGTTTCTCCGCTTCTGTCTGTGTGTGCTTCTTAACCCGGTTTTGTGTCTGTTGTGGGTCACTAACCTTTGGAAGGGGGTTGTCCGCTCTGGCGAAGGAGACGGTTGGGTTGGGAGCGCCCGCTGAGGCTGTAGATCTCCTCCCTCTAGCTCGGGAACCTCTAGAGGAACCTCTTGAGGCTGTAGACCACCTCCCTCTAGCTCAGGAACCTCTTGATGCTGTAGACCACCTCCATCTATCTAAGGAACCTCTTGAGGAACCTATGGAGGTTGTAGATCTCCTCCCTCTAAGGAACCTCTTGAGGAACCTATGGAGGTTGTAGATCTCCTCCCTCTAAGGAACCTCTTGAGGAACCTATGGAGGTTGTAGATCTCCTCCATCTATCTAAGGAACCTCTTGAGGAACTTCTTGAGGCTGTAGACCACCTCCCTCTAGCTCAGGAACCTCTTGAGGTACCTACTGAGGCTGTAGACCACCTCCCTCTATCTAAGGAACCTCTTGAGGAACCTCTTGAGGCTGTAGACCACCTCCCTCTAGCTCAGGAACCTCTTGATGCTATAGACCACCTCCATCTATCTAAGGAACCTCTTGAGGAACCTATGGAGGTTGTAGATCTCCTCCATCTATCTAAGGAACCTCTTGAGGAACCTATGGAGGTTGTAGATCTCCTCCATCTATCTAAGGAACCTCTTGAGGAACCTATGGAGGTTGTAGATCTCCTCCATCTATCTAAGGAACCTCTTGAGGAACCTATGGAGGTTGTAGACCACCTCCATCTATCTAAGGAACCTCTTGAGGAACTTATGGAGGTTGTAGATCTTCTCCATCTATCTAAGGAACCTCTTGAGGAACTTCTTGAGGCTGTAGACCACCTTCCTCTAGCTCAGGAACCTCTAGAGGCTGTAGACCACCTTCCTCTAGCTCAGGAACCTCTAGAGGCTGTAGACCACCTCCCTCTATCTAAGGAACCTCTTGAGGAACTTCATGAGGCTTTAGACCACCTTCTTCTATCTAAGGAACATCTTGAGGAACCCCCTTGAGGCTGTAGACCACCTTCCTGCTCAGTTGGAGTCTCGTTGACCTCGCTCTTGACTGTTAGGGACCTACATTGGACTCCGCTGTTCCTCCTGTCCTTCAGGGAAGATGTTTCCCAACAGAAAACCCAACCTGGATTCTGAGGAACATCTCAGACCATGGCAGGAGAGACTTGAATTCATGGTAGTCAAGGCCATTTCATGGTCCAATCTTGAGGTGGGTCACGAGTTTCCTCTTCAATCCGACCGTTTTTGGAACCCAGAGGTCCATAACGTCCCAGGTCCATGAGATGTCCCTGGTCACCATCTCCGGTGGCCCTTCTCCATTCATCTGGAGATGTTCAAGGTGGCCACCTATCTTGGTTTTGTACCTCAGCTTCTCATTTTTAAACAGCCCGGGGATGTCAAGTCACGTTCAACGTGGTAGGGTTGGGACGTCTTGAGCCGGTCACGAAGCGAGGCGCACGTTTGTGTGTGTGTGTGTGTGTGTGTCAGTGTGTGTGTGTTTGTGTAGACCATTCAACAACACGTCTTTGCATGGAAGGAACGCCAAAGAACCCACGTTGCATCTTGTTGGACGTTTGTCGCAACCCCTGAAGTTGTCGCCTTTGGGGGGGGGGAGCGAGGTGTGTTCCCTGCACGGAATTGTCCCTCGGGGGTGTGTGTGTTTGTGGGTTCCATTTGCTTGCACACTTTTCTACAGGAAAGTCCTCGACTTACGACCGCGGTGGGGGCTCCCCAGATTTCTGTCGCTAAGCGAGACACTGGCAAAGTGAGCTTTTGCCCCCGCTTAACCATCGTTAAGCGGATCTCTCCCGTCGTTCAGTTAGTCAGGCGGTCCTTAAGCGAATGCGTTGACTCGGCTGGTCCGACGGTCGCAAAAGGGGAATCACGGGCGACCGTCGTAAAGGCGAGTCAGTTGCCAAGCCGTCCGAACGTTGATGCCGTGACCGCGGGCAGGCGGCGACGGTCCTAAGTGTGGAACAAGCGGTCAACGAGTCACTTCTTTCGGTGCCGTTCCCACTTCGGATGGTCACTAAACGAAGCGTCCGTCGTAAGTGGAGGACTACCTGTATTTGAGCAAATTCAAGAGAAGACGAAGAGGGTTTTAAGGGGGGGGGGTTATACTGGTTATACTGGTCCTTGGCTTCCAGTTTTGAACTGGGAGGAGAGCGGAGATGGCCGCGGCCCGGGTCACAATACCGCACGACGTCTCCTGTAGGTAACACAATCTGGAATTGGTCACAATGGGCAAAAAAAAATACCCACAACAGGGTTTTCTCAAACTTGGACAGTGGGAGATGGGTGTGGACTTCCACTCCCAGAATTCCCTGCTGGCTGAGGGATTCTGGGAGTTGAAGTCCAGACTTCTTAAAGGATGCTGGCTAGGGGATTCTGGGAGTTGAAGTCCATGTATTTGTAAACCATGCCTAAGGAATTCTGGGAATTGAAGTCCATATAGTTTAAAACACTGGCTGGGGGATTCTGAGAGTTGAAGTCCACCCCTCTTAAAACATGCTGGCTGAGGAATTCTGGGAGTTGAAGACCATGTTGCTTTAAGCATGCTGACTGGGGGATTCTGGGAATCGAAGTCCACCCCTCTTAAAGGATGCTTGCTGCGGCATTCTGGGAGTTGAAGTCCATCTATTTTTAAAGCATGTTGGCTAAGGAATTCTGGGAGTTGAAGTCCATATATTTTAAAACACTGTGGCTGGGGCATTCTGGGAGCTGAAGTCTATATATTTTAAAACACTGGGGGATTCTGGGAGTTGAAGTCCACCCCTCTTAAAACATGCTGGCTGGGGAATTCTGGGAGTTGAAGACAATGTAGCTGAAAGCATGCTCGCTGGGGGATTCTGGGAGTCGAAGTTCGCCCCTCTTAAAGGATGATGGCTGAGGGATTCTGAGAGTTGAAGACCATGTAGCTTAAAGCATGCTAGCTGGGGGATTCTGGGAGTTGTAGTCCATCCCTCTTAAAGCATCCTGGCTGGGGGATTCTGGGAGTTGAAGTCCACGGATCTTAAAGCATGCCGGCTAGGGGATTCTGGGAGTCGGAATCCACACATCTTAAGGCCTTGGGGCCAGGGAATTCTGGGAGTCGAAGTCCACCCCTCTTAAAGCAGGCCCGGCTGGGGGATTCTGGGACCAAGCCCAGGTCCAATTGCCAAGGCTGAGAAACGGACGGGTGGAGGGCGAGAGAGTAAGACGATAGTGAGATACACAGATCAGACCTTCTCTACATGCTGCCCTGAGGGATCCTGGGAGTTGTAGTGCGTGAACCACCTCTGGACCACCGGATGGATTCTGGGGGATTCTGGGAGTCGGAAGTCCGCCCGTCTTCAAGCTGCCAACCTTGAGGAACACTCCTATAGTTTCCAGGCCCTGAGGCGGGCCGCCCTACCTGGGTAGCTTGAAGCTGTATGGGCCCCTGGAGAGAGAGAGGGAGGGAGGGATCCTGGGGGATTCTGGGAGTTGAAGTCCGCCCGTCTTCAACCCCTTGAGGTTGCAAATTCCTCCACGGATCTTCTGCAAGTAGGACCTTCTCCAACCTCCAACCGTGACGCCATCTCCTTCCCCCACAATTGTAGAGTTGACTTGTCCCAGCTCGGGTGTGGTTGTGTAGCCACAGACCCACAATGCAGCCTTCCCCCCCCACCCACAAAGCGTCTCCTTTAGCATCTCCCCGGTTGCCTGTGGACAACTCCAAAGGTGTGTGGTTGTCTTGGAAACAGGTTCGGCGAGGACCTGGCTGGCAAGCATTCCTCGGCTGCTGTGCGTGTGTGTGTGTGTGTGTGTCTGTGTGTTGTCGCACAAAACCCGTATTAGCTCGAAGCACCGCACTGAAATAGAAGCTCACGCGCCTGCCGTGGGCGGGAACCGACAACGGGCAACACAAGCCGGGCGTTGTCGAAGCCGCCGTCAGTTGTGGAGGGTGGGATGGATGTCCGCCGGGTCGGTCTCTCCCATCGCTCGGCCTCCCACAAAGCCCATTATCCTCAGCCGTAAGGCCCACGCAGGCCAAAATCTGCTAAGTTCTCCAGAACTTTTTCTGCATCACGTTTGCTTCGGGTAGAAATTGGGAGACGGTGAGTTCTAGTCCTGCGGTTTTGCACGAAAGGGGACAGGGTGACTTTGGGCCAATCGCTAGGAGGTCGTGAGTTCTAGTCCCGCCTTAGGCATGAAAGCCAGCTGGGTGACTTTGGGCCAATCACCAGCAGACGGTGAGTTCTAGTCCCACCTTAGGCATGAAAATAGGCTAGGGGACTTTGGGCCAATCACCAGGAGACGGCGAGTTCTAGTCCCGCCTTAGCTATGAAAGCCATCTGGGTGACTTTGGGCCAATCACAAGAGTTGGTTAGTTCTAGTCCCGCCTTAGCCATGAAAATAGGCTAGGTGACTTTGGGCCAATCACCAGGAGACGGTGAGTTCTAGTCCCGCCTTAGGCATGAAAGCTGGCTGGGTGACTTTGGGCCAATCACCAGGAGACGGCGAGTTCTAGTCCCGCCTTAGCTATGAAAGCCATCTGAGTGACTTTGGGCGAATCACCAGGCAACAGTGAGTTCTAGTCCCACCTTAGGCATGAAAGCCATCTAGGTGACTTTGGGCCAATCACAAGAGATGGTTAGTTCTAGTCCCGCCTTAGGCATGAAAGCTGGCTGGGTGACTTTGGGCCAATCGCCAGGCGACAGTGAGTTCTAGTCCCGCCTTAGGCAGGAAAGTAGCCTAGGTGACTTTGGGCCAATCACCAGGAGACGGCGAGTTCTAGTCCCGCCTTAGGCATGAAAGCCGGCTGGGTGACTTTGGGCCAATCACCAGGAGACGGTGAGTTCTAGTCCCGCCTTAGGCACGAAAGTAGCCTAGGTGACTTTGGGCCAATCACCAGGCGACGGCGAGTTCTAGTCCCGGCTTAGCTATGAAAGCCATCTGGGTGACTTTGGGCCAATCACCAGGCGACGGCGAGTTCTAGTCCCGCCTTAGCTATGACAGCCATCTGGGTGACTTTGGGCCAGTTCCTCTCTCTCTCAGCTCATGCTACCTCGCAGGGCTGTTGTTTGGGGGAAAGTAGGAGGAGCCAAAGACTTCCTGATGTATAAACCATAGGAAGGCAGCATCAAATCAAATGGAAATAAATTCAATACTTGCCCCCTTTTCACTCCCTCTCCCCTGGCCTTCCTCTTGCCCTCCGCTCGCGCGTCGTCCTCGACTTACGACGGTTCGCTTAGTGACCGTTCCAAGTCACCACAGCGCCGGAAAAAAAAAAAACACGACCCACGGTCGTTTTTCCACACGCCACGACCCCACGGTCACGTGACCCAGCCTCCGACGCTTCGCGCCCGGCTCACATTTACGACGGGGTTCACGGGATTCCCCTCGGCGACCAGCTTCGAAGTCGGCTTCGCTTTGCGACCGCGGGCGGAACTCAACTCAACCGCCGCGATTCGCTTGACGACGGGCGAGGCCTATCTTTTGTTGGAGCAAAGGGTGGGGAAGCTTGGCCGCGCCTAGCGGGCGCCCAGTCGCTGCCTATTTTCGCCCGATTGGCAGGAACTGGTGGGGGGGGGGAGGAAATGAGGATTGCGTAGAAAGGAGTAGACAACTTCACAATTTCACACTTCTGAAGCTGTTCTCTCTCTCTCTCTCCCCCCTCGCTCTTCTCTCTTTCTTTCTCTCTCCCTCTCTCTCTCTTTCTCTCTCTCCTTTCTCCTCCCTCTCTTTCTCTCTCACTCTCTTTTCTCTTTCTCTCTCTCTCACATCTCTCTTCTCTCCCCTCTCTCTTCTCTCTCTTTCTCTTTCTCTTTCTCTTCTCTCCCCCTCTCTTTCTCTCTCTTTCTCTTCTCTCTCTCACTCTTCTCCCTTTTTCCTCTCTCCTCTCCTCCCCCCTCTCTTTGTCTCTCTTTTCTATCTCCCCCCTCTCTCCTCACTCTTCTCTTTTTCCTTTCTCTTTCTCTCTCTCTCCCCCCTCTCTCATCTCTCTTTCTCTCTCTTTCTGTCTCTCCTCTCTCCCCTTTCTCTCTCACTCTTTCTCTTTTCTCTCTTTCTCTTTTCTCTTTCTCTCTCTCTTCTCTCCCCCTCTCTCCTCTCTCTCTTCTCTTTTTCCTTTCTCTCTCCCCCTCTCCTCTCTTTCTCTCTCTCTTCTCTCTCTTTCTGTCTCTCATCTCTCCCCCCTCTCTCTCTCACTCTTTCTCTTTTCTTTCTCTCTTTTCTCTCTCTCTCTCTCTTTTCTCTTTCTCTCTCTCTCCTCTCTTCTCTCTCCCCTCTCTCTTCTCTCTCTTTTTCCTCTCTCTCTCT
>NW_015390974.1:24914-38523 GCF_001527695.2 Protobothrops mucrosquamatus | reverse complement strand
GCGCTAGCTCTCCCGAGGATGCTTCCATTACACATTGGCCCGCGATGGGATAAAAATAACTCCTGGCAAAGGAAGCTGGCAAACCAAGCGCCAGGCGTTGTGAGTGCGGCAGGAAGTGTAAGTGTGTGTGTGTGTCTGTGTGTGGTGCACAGCCACACTGCAAGGGCAGAGCCCTCCCCGCCCCTCTTCCTCCTGGAAACGGCCAGGACAGCATTGTTGAGATGGGTTTTTCCGGCGGCGTCGACGGGCATTCAATCCGGGCGGAGGACAAAGAGATTCTCCTGTGACGAGAAACGGGGGGGGGGGGTTGATCATCATTTGGGGGGGGGGGTTGGGCAGGAAGTGAGACCCCGAAAGACAGGCAGCCGTGCGAGCTCCAATCGCCAAATGCAGGCGGTCCTCGGCTTACGACCGCCGAGGTCCCGTCGCTAAGCAAGCGGGTCGTTAAATGAGTCGTGCCCCAATTTTTTTAAAAAATTTTTGGTCGTGAATTTTTCAGCGAATCCCTGGGCGGTCGTTAAGCGAAGCCGGCTTTCCTCCGTGGTCGCTAATGGGGGTATCGCGCGATACGACCGTCATAAAATACGAGACGGTTTCCAAGCAAGCACCCGAACGTGGATCGCGTGAGCCTGTGGGGCGGAGGGGGCGGGAGGGAAATGCTGGGACGGGTCGTACGTGTGAGGACCGGGCGGAAGTCGCTTTGGGTTCGGTGTCGTGGCAGCTTTGAGCGGTCGCTAAACAAGGCGTTGTAAGCCGGGGACTTGCCTGTCTGTGCGATGGGAACGTCCCGGAGGGCGATCACGTGACTCCCCTGCCTGAGACGCTGCTATCCGGGCAAATCGGTGCCGATTTGCCAGTTTGGGTTGTGTTACGACGGTCGTAAGTATGAGGACCGGCCGTGACTCTCATTGTTCAGGCTGTTGAAAGGTCGAACGCTCCCTAAACGAACAGTAGTAAGTCGAGGGACCCCCTGTACATTGGGGGAGACCCTTACAGAATCATAGAGTATCAGAATTGGAAGAGTCCTTGGAGGTCATCTAGCCCAACCCCCTGCACAGACAGAAGACCCTTACAGAATCGTAGTAGAATAGAGTTGGGAGGGACCTTGGAGGTCATCTAGTCCAACCCCCTGCTCAAGCAGGATACCCTTACAGAATCATTAGAAGGATAGAGCTGGAAGGGGCCTTGGAGGTCATCCAGTCCAAACCCCAGCTCAAGCAGAAGACCCTTACAGAATCATAGAGTAACAGAGTTGGAAGGGACCTTGGAGGACATCTAGCCCAACCCCCCACTCAACCAGGAGACCCTTAGAGAATCATAGAAGAATAGAGTTGGAAGGGACCTTGGAGGTCATCTAGTCTAACCCCTCTACTCAGGCAGTAGACGGATATAGAATAACAGCGTTGGAAGAGACCTTGGTGGTCATCTAATCCAACCCCCCGCTCAAGCAGGAGACCTTTACAGAATCATAGAAGAGTAGAGTTGGAAGGGACCTTAGAGGTCATCTAGTCCAACCCTCTGCTCCGGCAGCAGATCCTTACAAAATCAGAGAATAACAGGGTTGGAAGGGACCTTGGAGGACATCTAGCCCAACTCCCCTAGTCAGGCAGGAGACGGATATAGAATAACAGGATTGGAAGGGACTTTGGTGGTCATCTAGTCCAACCCCCCGCTCAAGCAGGAGACCTTTACAGAATCGTAGAAGAATAGAGTTGGAAGGGACCTTGGAGGTCATCTAGTCCAACCCTCTGCTCCGGCAGCAGATCCTTACAGAATAAGAGAATAACAGGGTTGGAAGGGACCTTGGAGGTCATCTAGCCCAACCCACTGCTCAGGCAGGAGACAGACAATCGTAGAGGGACAGAGTTGGAAGGGACTGCGGAGGTCATCTAGTCCAACCCCTCTGCTTAGGCAGGAGAAGGTTATAGAATAACAGGGTTGGAAGGGACCTTGGAGGTCATCTAGCCCAACTCCCTTCTCAGGCAGGAGACCCTAATCAAAAAGGGACAGAGTTGGAGGGGCCTTGCAGGTCATCTAGTCCAACCCCTCGCTCAAGCAGGATACCCTTACAGAAAGATAAGACTATCAGAGTTGGAAGGGACTGCAGAGGTCATCTAGACTAATCCCCTGCTCAAGTAGGAGTCCCTTACAGAATCATAGAGTATCAGAGTTGGAAGGGACCTTGAAGGTCATCTAGCTCAACCCCCTGCTCAGGCAGGAGACCCTTACAGAATCATAGTAGAATAGAGTTGGAAGGGATCTTGGAGGTCATCTAGCCCAACCCCCCCCACTTAAGCAGGAGACCCTTACAGAATCATAGAACAATAGAGTTGGAGGGAACTTGGAGGTCATCTAGCCCAACACCCTGCTCAGACAGGAGACCTTTAGAGAATCAGAGTATCAGAATTGGAAGGGACTGCAGAGGTCATCTAGCCCAACCCCCTGCTCAGACAGGATACCTTTACAGAATGATGGAATATCAGAGTTGGTTGGGACCCTGGAGGTCATCTAGCCCAACCCACTGCTCAGGCAGAAGACCCTTACAGAATCGTAGAGGGACAGAGTTGGAAGGGACCCTGGAGGTCATCTAGTCCAACCCTCTGCTCAGACAGGAGAAGGTTATAGCATAACAGGGTTGGAAGGGATCTTGGAGGTCATCTAGTCCCACCCCGTACTCAAGCAGGAGGCCCTTACAGAATCATAGAAGAATAGAGTTTGAAGGGACCTCAGAGGTCATCTAGCCCAACCCCCTGCTCTGACAGGAGACCCTTACAGAATCATTAGGACAGAGTTGAAAGGGGCCTTGGAATTTGCGACCCGAATTCTCCGCTTTTAGCTAATTTAATTGTGATGCGAGGCCCGCCCCGTTGTCAAGCAAAGCCGTGCCGTCGTTAAGCTAATCGCGGGGCCGTTAAGCGAACCTCGACTCCCTTCTTTTGACTTTGCTCTCCACAAATGGGGATCGCCTGTTCCCAGGACGATGTAAGCACATTCCGGTTGCCGAACGCTGGGACACGGATCGTGTGACCGGCGGTCGTAAGTGCGAGGACTGGTCCTTTATCGCTTTTCTCAGGGCCATTTTGACTCAGAACGGTCGCGAAGCGGACGGCTGTATGTGGAGGACCGCCTTGATCCCCTCCCTGTCTCTCTGAAGCTGGTCTGGGTGATGCTCAACCGTTCGAGCGGATAGAAACACGGACAGTCATGGGTCACCATCTGTCTCGCACTCCCTTTGAAGAAAAGGCCTGGGTCGCAGCGTTGTAGGGTTTTTGTGTGTGTGTCTGTGTGTTGTTGTTGTTTGCGCTGTACGTCCCGCGGCGCTCGCAGCTGTCCCGGCGAAACAGACCCCCTTGTCAGCGGTGTCGTTCCTTTTAAACGACACGCCTTAAATCTTCCTTGAAACCTTTCAGGGCTTTTTCTGAATGGCGTCTTTTGTTTGAGGTTACACACACACACACACACACACACACACACACACACACACACAGGGGAAGAACAGGGAGTTGAGGTCCTGGGGTGAAGAAGAAAGGAAAAGAGAGGGGTTGAGGTCCTTGGGCAAAGAAAAAAGAGATTTGAGGTCGTCGGGGAAACGAAAAAGAGATTGGAGGTCATTTGGAAACGAAAAAGAGAATTAAGGTCCTCGGGAAACGAAAAAGAGATTGGAGGTCATTTGGGAACGAAAAAGAGATTGGAGGTCATTTGGAAACGAAAAAGAGATTTGAGGTCCTCGGGAAACGAAAAAGAGATTTGAGATCCTCGGGAAACGAAAAAGAGATTTGAGATCCTCGGGAAACGAAAAAGAGGATTGGAGATCCTCGGGAAAACACATGAAGAAGAACCGAGGGGTTGAGGTCCTCGGTTACAGAGAAAAACAGAGATTGAAAGCTGAAGCGCTCCCATCCTCCTCTCCTCCCTCCCTCCTTCCTGTCTCCGGCTATCAAAGACGACACAACACAACACAACGCAACGCAAAACCTGGGGGAACCCTTTGCAACGCACCCCATTGTGTGAATCGGGAGAGACACCCTCCCACCCCCCCCCCAACCTGATCGTTTTTTAAAAAAATGCAATTTGGGGCGCACGCCTGTTTGAAACGAGAGCGGCAACGGTAAGAAGGATCCGCTCGCTGCGAGCCGACCGCAGGGGGGCGGGTGGGGGCCCTGGCGTGTCGTCACCACATCACGGTAGTCCGGCTGGCTTGGCGTTCCGCCTGGAAGACGGGCGAGGAACGGCAGGCAGGCAGGCAGCGATGTCGCTCTCCAAACAGCCCCCGGCCCCCCTCGCCGAATACAGCCAGCTGTGCAAAAGCCCTAACCCCGACGGATTTTCGGATGCTTTCGCCCGCACGGGCGCGCCGAAGGAATTTGGCGGCGGCGCTTTTGAGTGGCAGCGGACGGAAGGTAAGCTTAGCGCCATCGGGCTGCCCGTCGTCCGTCAGGAGGGGCTAGGGAAAAACCCCGGCTTCACCGACGAGGACAAGCTGTGTTTTTTCGAAGGCAAGCCGGAGCAGGACCAACGGGAAACCGAGGCGCCGAGCAAACCGTGCCAGCCAGCCTCGGGTCACCTTGAGACGTGGACGCCGGCGGTGGCCGAAAAGAGCCGTTCCGCAGAGAGTCTGGGCGTCCTCGGTTTGGCCGGCTGGCAGACCGAGCCGGCCGGATGCCCGAGGGGGTCTCCAATCCCGGCACCTAAGCGAGGGATCACGGATCAGGAGAAAGCAGGTGGGCCCAAGTCGGGAGAGGCGGATGGCCGAGGCAACGCGGAGATCCCGGACGATCCCCCGCCTCGCCCGAAGGAGCCGGAGATCCCGGGGTGGAACCCCACTTTCGGACCGCTTTTGTCCGAAGTTGCCGGCCTGAAGAACGGAAGCCCGCAGGATATTTTCCAGGATGGCTCTCGGCTAAGCGCTTGGGGGTCGTCGGCGCCCAAAGTGGGACCGCCGACGACTACGGTCGAGCTGGCCCAGGACGATGGGAAAGGGGGCGGCGCCTTCTTCTCCGAGACGGAAGACGCCAGGTTTCTGTCCGAGCTGGAGGAAAAGCCGGACACGGCCGCCGCCGCCGCCGCGAGCGGCTTCCTCAGCCGGGGGGGCGCCCAGCGCAAGGCCATGCGCCGCGCCATGTCGGAGTGCTCCCACTTGTCCGTCCCCCCCGCCCTCCACCTGGCGGACAAATATCCCGAGCCGGTCACGGTCGCCGAACGGGAGTCCCCGCAGAGCGTCCTTTCTCCCAGCGTCGGCGCGCCGTCACGCAAACCGAGCGGACCGATGAAAAGGTCGGCCACCCTTTCCGACGAGCAGGCCTCGGCCCGCCGCCTCGGTCCGGATAGTGCCGCCCCCCTCTGCCCCGTCGTAAAGGAGGAGGAGGAGAAGAAGGACGACGACGGCGGCGTTCCCCTCAAGAGAGAGCTGGGCAGCCCCGGCTCCTTCCATCCCAAACTGGCGCTGATTCCAGAGAATGGGAAAAAAGGAGAGCGAGGCGGGAGCGCGGCTCGAGAGACCGAAGATGCCCAGTTTAGCGGCGCCATCCCTGCGGTGGAGGCAGGTCGAGGGTCTCCAAGGCTGGGCCCAGAGGCTTCTTCGGGCGTCCTCGCCGCTCCGTCCGCCCGGCCCGGAGGAGGAGAGAAACCCGAGGATAGTAGGTTACTCGCTGTTGTTGCTGTTGTTGTTGTTGTTTTCCGCCACGGGAGGGTAAGCGAGAATTTTACAAACAGACGAACAATAGAAACCACTGGCTGGGGAAGGAGAGGGGGGGCCTGCTAAAAGACCCCCCCTCCCCAGGTTGCAATCACCCTTCTTTCGACACACACACACACACACACACACACACACACACACACACACACACACACAACGAGTTACGGGCGAGGGGGGGGGACTTCAAAATCAGCATTGGTGAAGTTTGCATGCTCTGTTGTGTGTGTGTGGGGGCGAGGTGGTTGTGTCTTGCTGGCTGCAAAGGGTTTTGTATCTTTGTGTGTGTGTGTTTGTGTGTGTGTGTGTGTGTGTGTGTGTGTGTGTGGAGGCAGAGAACCGCTCTTAATGAGGCCAGCCCAGCCCTTCCCTGCTGTTCTGCCTAACCGGGATGACAGCTGTCATGGTGGCTAGGCTGAATGGGGTGTCCATCTTTTCCTCCCCGCCGGTTAGGACGCCCGTCTTTTCTGAGCGGGAAGCAGGTCAAGTTTCTAGACCTCAAGAACATGTTGGCCGACCTTGTTGGGAGGCGGAAATGGGCAGGCCGGGGACGAAAATCAAGAAGAAAAGCTTTCTTTCTTTCTTTCTTTTTTTTCCTTCCTTCCTTCCTTCCTTCCTTCCTTCCTTCCTTCCTTCCTTCCTTCCTTCCTTCCTTCCTTTTTTCTTTTTCTTTCTCTTTTTCTTCTTTCGTATCTTCTTTCTTTCTTCCTTCCTTTTTTCTTCCTTCCTTCCTTTTTTCTTCCTTCCTTTCTTTTTTCTTCCTTCCTTCCTTTCTTTTTTCTTCCTTCCTTCCTTCCTTCCTTCCTTTTTTCTTCCTTCCTTTTTTCTTTTTCTTTCTTTTTTCTTCCTTCCTTTTTTCTTCCTTCCTTCCTTCCTTTCTTTCTATCTTCCTTCCTTCCTTCTTTCTTTTTCTTTCTTTTTTCTTCCTTTCTATCTCTTCCTTCCTTTTTTCTTCCTTCCTTCCTTCCTTTTTTCTTCTTTCCTTCCTTCCTTCCTTTTTTCTTCCTTCCTTCCTTTTTTCTTTCTTTTTCTTTCTTTTTTTCTTTCTTTCTTCTTTCTTCCTTCCTTCCTTTTTTCTTCCTTCCTTCCTTCTTCCTTCCTTTTTCTTTTTTCTTTTTTTCTTTCTTCCTTCCTTCCTGCCTGCCTTCCTTTTTCTTTCTTTTTTTCTTTCTTTCTTTTTTTCTTCCTTCCTTCCTTCCTTCCTTCCTTTTTCTTTCTTTTTTCTTTTTTTTTCTTCCTGCCTGCCTGCCTTCCTTCCTTTTTCTTTCTTTTTTTCTTTCTTCCTTCCTTCCTTCCTTTTTTCCTTCCTGCCTTCCTTCCTTCCTTCCTTCCTTTTTCTTTCTTTTTTTCTTTCTTTTTTACTGCCTGCCTTCCTTCCTTCCTTCCTTCCTTCCTTCCTTCCTTTCTTTCTTTCTTTCTTTCTTTCTTTCTTTCTTTCTTTCTTTCTTTCTTTCTTTCTTTCTTTTCCAAACCCGGTTTGTGCAGATCCGGGCTTGTTTTTGTTCTTGTTTTGGTGGCCGACTTTGGGCTATCATTTGTGGTTTAGCGTTTGGGGCTTTTTGTGTGTGTGTGCGATCCTAGAAAAGGTTTTGGGGAAAAACGAGACAAAAGTCCAGCTTTCGTTCCCATCCGTGAAGTCGCTTCCCGGAGGAGTTGGAACCGGTCCCGGCTCTCGTTTCAAAGAGCGTCCGTCCCCGTTAGCGACCTCCTCGCTCTAAAACGAGGCTCCGTGGATATATTGTGCTCCCCCCCTGTTGTGTGTGTGTGTGTGTGTGTGTGTGTAGGATCTGAGCAACTAGGAAGCTGGGAAGGAGACCTCTGGATGGTGGGAGTTGATGGGGAGAAAGTCAAAACGTTGTGTTGATAGAAACAGAATCTTGGGACATTTTCCCTCTTTGATTCTTTCTTTCCTTCCTTCCTTCCTTCCTTCTTTCTCCCTGTTTCCCTTCCTTCCCTTCCTTCCTATCTTCCTTCCTTTCGGTTTCTCCTTTCCTTCCTCCTTTCCCTCCTTCCTCTTTCCTCCCTCCTTCCTTTCTTCCGTTTCCTTCCTTCCTTCCTTCCTTTCCTCCTTTCCTCTTCAGTTTCTCCTTCTTGGTTTTTTTTCTTCCTTTCCTTCCTCCCTCGTTCGCTCCCTCCCTGCTTTCTTGACTTTCTTCCTTTCTCCCCCTTCCTCCTTCCTTCCTTCCTTCCTACCCTTCCTTCTCTCCTTCCTCTTCCTTTCTCCCTCCTTTCTTCCTTCTTCCTCCCTGTTTCTCCCTCCTTCCCTTCCTTCTTCCTCCCTGTTTCTCTTCCTTCCTTCCTATCTTCCTGTTCCTCTTTTCCTTCCCTTCCTTCCTTCTCTCCTTCCTCTTTCCTCCCTCCCTCATTCCTTTCCACCCTCCCTTCCTTCTTCCTCCCTGTTTCCCTTCTTTCCTTTTCTCCTTCCCTCTTTCTCAGTTTCTCCTTGTTTTTTCTTCCTCCCTCCCTTCCTTCTCTCCTTCCTTCCTTCCTTCCTTCCTTCTTCCTCCGTTTTCCTTCCTTCCTTCCCTCTTCCTCAGTTTCTCCTTGTTTTTTCTTCCTTTCCTCCCTCCTTTCTTTCCTTCTACTCCTTTCCCTTCCTCCCTCCCTCCTTTCTTCACTTCCTTCCTTTCCGCCCTCTCTCCCTTCTTTCCATCCTTCCTCCCTTCCATCCTCCCTCCCTCCCTCCCTTTCTTCTTCCTTCCTTCCCTCTCTCCTTGACTCCTTTCTTGACTTTCCTTCCTTCTTTCCTTTCCCACCCTCCCTTCCTTCTTTCCTTTCCTTCCCCTCCCTCCTTTCCTTTCCCCCTCCCTCCCTTCTTTCTTCACTTTCCTTTCTCCTTCCTTCCTTCCTGCTTCTCCCTTTTCCTTCCTTTCCGCCCTCTCTCCCTCCTTTCCCTCCTTCCCTCCTTTTCTTTCTTCTATTCCTTCCTTCCCTCCCTCTCTCCTTCCCTTCTTTCCTTTCTCACTCTCCCTCCTTTCCTTCCCCTTCCTTCCTCCCTCCCTCCCTTCTTTCTTCCCTTTCTCCTTCCTTCTTTCCTTCCNCTCCTTCCTTCCTTCCATCTTCTCCTTTTTCCTTCCTTCCCTCCCTCCCTCCCTTTCTTCTTTTCCTTCCTTCCTTCCCTTCCTTCTTTCCTTTCTCACTCTCCCTCCTTCCCTTCCTCTTCCTCCCTCCCTCCCTTCTTTCTTCCCTTTCTTCCTTTCTCCTTCCTTCCTTCTTTCTTCCTTTCTCCTTCCTTCCTTCCTTCCTTCCTTCCTGCTTCTCCCTTTTCCCTTTCCACCCTCTCTCCCTCTTTTCTATCCTTCCTCCTTCCCTTCCTTCCATCCTCCCTCCCTTCTTTTCATCTATTCCTTCCTTCCTTCCCTCTCTCCTTCCTCCTTTCTTGACTTTCTGCTTTCCTTTCTCACCCTCCCTTCCTTCTTCCTTTCCTTCCTTCCCCCTCCCTCCTTCCTTCCCTCCCTTCTTTCTTCACTTTCTCCTTCCTTCCTTCCTGCTTCTCCCTTTTCCTTCCTTTCCGCCCTCTCTCCCTCCTTTCCCTCCTTCCCTCCTTTTCTTTCTTCTATTCCTTCCTTCCTTCCCTCCCTCTCTCCTTTCCTTCTTTCCTTTCTCACTCTCCCTCCTTTCCTTCCCCTTCATCCCTCCCTCCCTTCTTTCTTCCCTTTCTCCTTCCTTCCTTCCTTCCTTCCTTCCTTCTTTCTTCCCTTTCTTCCTTTCTCCTTCCTTCCTTCCTTCCTTCCTGCTTCTCCCTTTTCCTTTCCTTCCTCTCTCCCTCTTTTCCATCCTTCCTCCTTCCCTCCTTTCCTTTCTTCTATTCCTTCCTTCCCCCTCCCTCCTTCCCTCCCTTCTTTCTTCACTTTCTCCTTCCTTCCTTCCTGCTTCTCCCTTTTCCTTCCTTTCCGCCCTCTCTCTCTCATTTCCCTCCTTCCCTCCTTTCCTTTCTTCTATTCCTTCCTTCCCTCCCTCTCTCCTTCCCTTCTTTCTTTTCCTTCCTTCTTTCCTTTCTCACTCTCCCTCCCTTTCTTCCTTTCCGCCCTCTCTCCCTCCTTTCCTTTCCTTCCTTCCTTCCCTCCCTCCCTCTCTCCAACGACCTTCTGGAGGAACCCCTCCCCCTTGGCTGGCTTCGGCTGGGTTTCGGTGATTGATGGGCCCTGGGGTGTCTTTTTGGCCGGGGAGGATGGGTCTGCCGACCTCCAAGCCCCCCCCCTCCCCTCCGATCCGAGCTGGGATGGGTTTTTCCGCCCCTTCCGAGCCGGGAGAAAGGAAGGAGGGCGGCCGAGGAGAACAAAGGAAGGACGTCCCCTTCGAAAGCGGGGCGACTCGCTTTACGTCCGTCGGAGGGGGGGGGGACGGGGCGGTCCGGCCACAAAAGGGGACGGGGTGAAATCTGGAGTTGGGTGGGGTGAGGGGTTCGGATTTAACCGGCCGCGGAAGGCGGGGAAGGGTTGATCGCCGGAGGGATAAGGAAAGGAAAGGGAGAGGGAGGAGAGGGATAAAGAAAAAGGGGGGAGTGAAAAAGTACGAAAGAAAGAGAGAGAGAGAGAGAGAGAAGGGCCTCTGCTGACTTTCTTTGGGCCCTTCTTTTTTCTCTCTCTCTTTCGTCGTTTTTCGTTCCCCCTTTTTTTTTATCCCTCTCATCTCTTTCTTTCCTTTCCTCCCTCCCCTCGCCTCACCTTCTTTCCTTCTCGCCTCTTTCCCCTCTCCTTCTTTCCTTCCCTTTCTCTCTCTCTCTTTCCCTTTCCCCTTCCTTCCCTCCTTCCTCCCTTTCTTTCCTTTCCTTTCCTTCCTTCCCTCTCTCTCTCTCTTTCCCTTTCCTTCCTTCCCTCCTTCCTCCCTTTCTTTCTTTCCTTCCTCCCTTCTACTTCTTTCCTTCCCTCTCTCTCTCTGTCTTTCCCTTTCCTTCCTTCCCTCCTTCCTTACTGTTTCCTTTCCTCCCTCCCTCCCTTCTTTCCTTCTCTCTCTGTTTTTCCCTTTCCTTCCTTCCTTCCCTCCTTCCTCCCTTTCTTTCTTTCCTTCCTCCCTCCCTTCTACTTCTTTCCTTCCCTTTCTCTCTCTCTCTTTCCCTTTCCCCTTCCTTCCCTCCTTCCTCCCTTTCTTTCCTTTCCTTCCTCCCTCCCTTTCTACTTCTTTCCTTCCTTCCCTCTCTCTCTCTCTTTCCCTTCCTTCCCTCCTTCCTCCCTTTCTTTCTTTCCTTCCTCCCTTCTACTTCTTTCCTTCCCTCTCTCTCTCTGTCTTTCCCTTTCCTTCCTTCCTTCCTTCCTTCCTCCCTTTCTTTCTTTCCTTCCTCCCTCCCTTTCTACTTCTTTCCTTCCCTTTCTCTCTCTTTCCCCTTCCTTCCCTCCTTCCTCCCTTTCTGTTTCCCTCCCTTCTTTCCTTCCCTTTCTCTCTCTCTTTCCTTCCTTCCCTCCTTCCTCCCTCCCTCCTCTGTTTTCCTTACTTCTCTCTTTTTCTTTCTCTTTCCTATCCTTCCTTCTTTCCTTCCCTCCCTGCCTCTCCCCCTTCCTTTCATCCCCTCCCTTCCCGATCTCTATCTGTTTTCTTTCTTCCTCCCTTCTTTCCGTTCCTCCCTTCCACCCTCTCTTTCTGTCTTCCTTCCTTCCCTCTCTCCCTCTCTTCTTTCCTTCTCTCCCTCCCTCCCTGCTCTTTCGGTTTTCCTTCCTCCCCTCTTTCCTTCCTTCCTTTCCTTTTTCTCTTTCTTTTTTTCCCTTTCCTCTTCCTTCCTTCCTTCCATTCCTTCCCTCCTTCCTTCCTTCCCTCGCTCCTCTCTTTCTGTTTTCCTTCCCTCCCTTCGGCTCTTTCTTGTTCCCTTTCCTCCCTTCCTTCCTTCCTTCCTTCCTTCCTTCTCTCCCTCCTCTCTCTTCCTTCCTTCAATCTACTTCCTTTCTCTCTTTGTTTTTCCTCTTCCTCCCTCCCTTTCCTCCTTCCTCCCTCCTTTTTTCCTTCCTTTCTTCCTCCCTCTCTTCCTCCCTTCCTTCTCCCTCTTTACCTCCTCTCTTCTCTTTTCCTTCCTTCCTTTCTTCCCTTTCTCTTTCTCTTTCTTTTTTTCCTCCCTCCCTCCCTCACACCTCTTCTTCCTTCCTCCCTCCCTCCCTCCCTCCCTCCTTTTTTCCTTCCTTTCTTCCTTCCTTCCTTTTTGTCTCTCTTCTCTTTTCCTTCAATCTACTTCCTTTCTTCCCTTTCTCTTTCTCTTTTTGTTTTTCCTCCCTCCCTCTCTTCTTTCCTGCCTTGCTTGTCTTCTTCCTCCCTCCCTGCCTCTCTCCCTCCTTTTCTCCNCTCCTTCCTTCCTTCCATCTTCTCCTTTTTCCTTCCTTCCCTCCCTCCCTCCCTTTCTTCTTTTCCTTCCTTCCTTCCCTTCCTTCTTTCCTTTCTCACTCTCCCTCCTTCCCTTCCTCTTCCTCCCTCCCTCCCTTCTTTCTTCCCTTTCTTCCTTTCTCCTTCCTTCCTTCTTTCTTCCTTTCTCCTTCCTTCCTTCTTTCTTCCTTCCTTCCTTCCTTCCTTCCTGCTTCTCCCTTTTCCCTTTCCACCCTCTCTCCCTCTTTTCTATCCTTCCTCCTTCCCTTCCTTCCATCCTCCCTCCCTTCTTTTCATCTATTCCTTCCTTCCTTCCCTCTCTCCTTCCTCCTTTCTTGACTTTCTGCTTTCCTTTCTCACCCTCCCTTCCTTCTTCCTGTCCTTCCTTCCCCTTCCCTCCTTCCCTCCCTTCTTTCTTCACTTTCTCCTTCCTTCCTTCCTGCTTCTCCCTTTTCCTTCCTTTCCGCCCTCTCTCTCTCATTTCCCTCCTTCCCTCCTTTCCTTTCTTCTATTCCTTCCTTCCCTCCCTCTCTCCTTCCCTTCTTTCTTTTCCTTCCTTCCTTCTTTCCTTTCTCACTCTCCCTCCCTTTCTTCCTTTCCGCCCTCTCTCCCTCCTTTCCATCCTTCCTCCTATTCCTTCCTTCCTTCCCTCTCTCCTTCCCTCCTTTCCTTTCCTTTCCTTCCTTCCTTCCCTCCCTCCCTCTCTCCAACGACCTTCTGGAGGAACCCCTCCCCCTTGGCTGGCTTCCGCTGGGTTTCGGTGATTGATGGGCCCTGGGGTGTCTTTTTGGCCGGGGAGGATGGGTCTGCCGACCTCCAAGCCCCCCCCCTCCCCTCCGATCCGAGCTGGGATGGGTTTTTCCGCCCCTTCCGAGCCGGGAGAAAGGAAGGAGGGCGGCCGAGGAGAACAAAGGAAGGACGTCCCCTTCGAAAGCGGGGCGACTCGCTTTACGTCCGTCGGAGGGGGGGGGACGGGGCGGTCCGGCCACAAAAGGGGACGGGGTGAAATCTGGAGTTGGGTGGGGTGAGGGGTTCGGATTTAACCGGCCGCGGAAGGCGGGGAAGGGTTGATCGCCGGAGGGATAAGGAAAGGAAAGGGAGAGGGAGGAGAGGGATAAAGAAAAAGGGGGGAGTGAAAAAGTACGAAAGAAAGAGAGAGAGAGAGAGAGAGAAGGGCCTCTGCTGACTTTCTTTGGGCCCTTCTTTTTTCTCTCTCTCTTTCGTCGTTTTTCGTTCCCCTTTTTTTTTTATCCCTCTCGTCTCTTTCTTTCCTTTCCTCCCTCCCCTCGCCTCACCTTCTTTCCTTCTCGCCTCTTTCCTCTCTCCTTCTTTCCTTCCCTTTCTCTCTCTCTCTTTCCCTTTCCCCTTCCTTCCCTCCTTCCTCCCTTTCTTTCCTTTCCTTTCCTTCCTTCCCTCTCTCTCTCTCTTTCCCTTTCCTTCCTGCTTCTCCCTTTTCCTTCCTTTCCGCCCTCTCTCCCTCCTTTCCCTCCTTCCCTCCTTTTCTTTCTTCTATTCCTTCCTTCCCTCCCTCTCTCCTTCCCTTCTTTCCTTTCTCACTCTCCCTCCTTTCCTTCCCCTTCCTTCCTCCCTCCCTCCCTTCTTTCTTCCCTTTCTCCTTCCTTCTTTCCTTCC